>NW_027072099.1:0-227251 GCF_038088225.1 Cyrtonyx montezumae | reverse complement strand
ATGAAATGAATTGCTATGAAATGCAATGCAATGCAATGCAATGCAATGCAATGCAATGCAATGCAATGCAATGCAATGCAATGCAATGCAATGAAATGAAATGAAATGAAATGAAATGAAATGAAATGAAATGAAATGAAATGAAATGAAATGAAGAGGTGTGGAAATGCCATGAAATGAAATGAAATGAAATGAAATGAAATGAAATGAAATGAAATGAAATGAAATGGAAGGAAATGAAGAGGTGTGGAAATGCCATGAAATGAATTGAAATGAAATGAAATGCAATGAAATGCCATGAAATGAAATGAAATGAAATGAAATGAAATGAAATGAAATGAAATGAAATGAAATGAAATGAAGAAGTGTGGAAATGCCATGAAATGAAATGAAATGAAATGAAATGAAATGAAATGAAATGAAATGAAATGAAAAGAAGAGGTTTGGAAATGGCAAGAAATGAAATGAAATAAAGAGTTTTGGAAATGCCAAGAAATGAAATGAAATGAATTGCTATGAAATGCAATGAAATGCAATGCAAATGAAATGAAATGGAATGAAGAGGTTTGGAAATGCCAAGAAATGAAATGAAATGCAATGCAATGAAACGCAATGAAATGCAATGAAAGGAAATGAAATGGAATGAAATGAAGAGGTGTGGAAATGCCATGAAATGAAATGAAATGAAATGAAATGAAATGAAATGAAATGAAGAAGTGTGGAAATGCCATGAAATGAAATGAAATGAAATGAAATGAAATGAAATGAAATGAAATGAAAAGAAGAGGTTTGGAAACGGCAAGAAATGAAATGAAATAAAGAGGTTTGGAAATGCCAAGAAATGAAATGAAATGAATTGCTATGAAATGCAATGAAATGCAATGCAAATGAAATGAAATGGAATGAAGAGGTTTGGAAATGCCAAGAAATGAAATGAAATGCAATGCAATGAAATGCAATGAAATGCAATGAAATGAAATGAAATAAAATGAAATGAAAAGGTTTGGAAATGCCAACAAATGAAATGAAACGAAATTCCATGAAATGAAATGAAATCCATTGAAATGAAATGCATTGAAATGAAATGAAATTAAATTAAATTAAAACAAATGAAATGAAATTAAATGAAAAGGTGAGGAAAAGCCATGGAATGAAATAAAATGAAATGAAATGAAATGAAATGAAATGTATTTAAATGAAGTGGTGTGGAAATGCCATGAAATGAAATGAAATGAAATGAAATAAAGAGGTTTGGAAATGCCATGAAATAAAATGAAATGAAATGAAATGGAATGAAGCGGTTTGGAAATGCCAAGAAATGAAATGAAATGAAATGAAATGAAATGCAATGAAATGCAATGCAATGAAATGCAATGCAATGAAATGAAATGAAATGAAATGAAATGAAATGAAATGAAATGAAATGAAATGAAGAGGTGTGGAAATGCCATGAAATGAAATGAAATGAAATGAAATGAAATGTAATGAAATGAAATGAAATAAAATAAAATGAAATGAAAAGGTTTGGAAATGCCAACAAATGAAATGAAATGAAATGCCATGAAATGAAATGAAATAAAGAGGTGTGGAAATGCCATGAAATGAAATGAAATGAAGTGAAATGGAATGAAGAGGTTTGGAAATGCCAAGAAATGAAATGAAATGAAATGCAATGAAATGCAATGAAATGCAATGAAATGAAATGAAATGAAATGAAATGAAATGAAATGAAATGAAATGAAATGAAGAAGTGTGGAAATGCCATGAAATGAAATGAAATGAAATGAAATGAAATGAAATGAAATGAAATGAAAAGAAGAGGTTTGGAAACGGCAAGAAATGAAATGAAATAAAGAGGTTTGGAAATGCCAAGAAATGAAATGAAATGAATTGCTATGAAATGCAATGAAATGCAATGCAAATGAAATGAAATGGAATGAAGAGGTTTGGAAATGCCAAGAAATGAAATGAAATGCAATGCAATGAAATGCAATGAAATGCAATGAAATGAAATGAAATGGAATGAAATGAAGAGGTGTGGAAATGCCATGAAATTTATTGAAATGAAATGAAATGCAATGAAATGCAATGCAATGAAATGAAATGAAAAGCAATGAAATGAAATGAAATGAAATGAAGAAGTGTGGAAATGCCATGAAATGAAATGAAATGAAATGAAATGAAATGAAATGAAATGAAATGAAATGAAATGAAAAGAAGAGGTTTGGAAACGGCAAGAAATGAAATGAAATAAAGTGGTTTGGAAATGCCAAGAAATGAAATGAAATGAATTGCTATGAAATGCAATGCAATGCAATGAAATGCAATGCAATGCAATGCAATGCAATGCAATGCAATGCAATGAAATGAAATGAAATGAAATGAAATGAAATGAAATGAAATGAAATGAAATGAAATGAAATGAAATGAAGAGGTGTGGAAATGCCATGAAATGAAATGAAATGAAATGAAATGAAATGAAATGAAATGGAATGAAATGAAGAGGTGTGGAAATGCCATGAAATGAATTGAAATGAAATGAAATGCAATGAAATGCCATGAAATGAAATGAAATGAAATGAAATGAGATGAAATGAAATGAAGAAGTGTGGAAATGCCATGAAATGAAATGAAATGAAATGAAATGAAATGAAATGAAAAGAAGAGGTTTGGAAACGGCAAGAAATGAAATGAAATAAAGAGTTTTGGAAATGCCAAGAAATGAAATGAAATGAATTGCTATGAAATGCAATGAAATGCAATGCAAATGAAATGAAATGGAATGAAGAGGTTTGGAAATGCCAAGAAATGAAATGAAATGCAATGCAATGAAACGCAATGAAATGCAATGAAAGGAAATGAAATGGAATGAAATGAAGAGGTGTGGAAATGCCATGAAATTTATTGAAATGAAATGAAATGCAATGAAATGCCATGAAATGAAATGAAATGAAATGAAATGAAATGAAGAAGTGTGGAAATGCCATGAAATGAAATGAAATGAAATGAAATGAAATGAAATGAAATGAAATGAAATGAAATGAAAAGAAGAGGTTTGGAAACGGCAAGAAATGAAATAAAGAGGTTTGGAAATGCCAAGAAATGAAATGAAATGAAT
Source organism: Cyrtonyx montezumae (assembly GCF_038088225.1). NCBI lineage: Eukaryota > Metazoa > Chordata > Aves > Galliformes > Odontophoridae > Cyrtonyx > Cyrtonyx montezumae. The sequence continues at coordinate 224,133 of NW_027072099.1, read as the reverse complement.
TGCTATGAAATGCAATGAAATGCAATGCAAATGAAATGAAATGGAATGAAGAGGTTTGGAAATGCCAAGAAATGAAATGAAATGCAATGCAATGAAATGCAATGAAATGCAATGAAATGAAATGAAATGGAATGAAATGAAGAGGTGTGGAAATGCCATGAAATTTATTGAAATGAAATGAAATGCAATGAAATGCAATGCAATGAAATGAAATGAAAAGCAATGAAATGAAATGAAATGAAATGAAATGAAGAAGTGTGGAAATGCCATGAAATGAAATGAAATGAAATGAAATGAAATGAAATGAAATGAAATGAAATGAAAAGAAGAGGTTTGGAAACGGCAAGAAATGAAATGAAATAAAGAGGTTTGGAAATGCCAAGAAATGAAATGAAATGAATTGCTATGAAATGCAATGAAATGCAATGCAAATGAAATGAAATGGAATGAAGAGGTTTGGAAATGCCAAGAAATGAAATGAAATGCAATGCAATGAAATGCAATGAAATCCAATGAAATGAAATGCAATGAAATGCAATGAAATGAAAAGAAATGAAATGAAATGGAATGAAGAGTTTTGGAAATGCCAAGAAATGAAATGAAATGAAATGAAATGAAAAGGTTTGGAAATGCCAAGAAATGAAATGAAATGAAATGCTATGAAATGCTATGAAATGCAAAGAAATGCAAAGAAATGAAATGAAATGAAATGAAATGAAATGATATGAAATGAAATGAAATGAAATGAAATGAAATGAAGAGGGATGGAAATGCCATGAAATGAAATGAAATGAAATGAAATGAAATGAAATGAAATGAAATGAAATGAAATGAAGAGGTGTGGAAACGCCATGAAATTAAATGAAATGAAATGAAATGAAATGAAATGAAATGAAATGAAATAAAATGAAATGAAATGAAGAGGTTTGGAAATGCCAACAAATGAAATGAAACGAAATGAAATGAAATGAAATGAAATGTATTTAAATGAAGAGGTGTGGAAATGAAATGAAATGAAATGAAATGAAATGAAATAAAATGAATAGGTGTGGAAATGAAATGAAATGAAATGAAATGAAATGTATTTAAATGAAGAGGTGTGGAAATGCCATGAAATGAAATGAAATGAAATGTAATGAAATGAAATGAAATGAAATGTATTTAAATGAAGAGGTGTGGAAATGCCATGAAATGAAATGAAATGAAATGAAATGTAATGAAATGAAATGAAATGTATTTAAATGAAGAGGTGTGGAAATGCCATGAAATGAAATGAAATGAAATGAAATGAAATGAAATGAAATGAAATAAAATGAAGAGGTGTGGAAATGCCATGAAATGAAATGAATTGAAATGAAATGACATGAAATGTAATGAAATGAAATGAAATGAAATGAAGAGGTGTGGAAATGCCATGAAATGAAATGAAATGAAATGAAATGAAATGAAATGAAATGAAATGAAATGAAGAGGTGTGGAAATGCCATGAAATGAAATGAAATGAAAAGAAATGAAATGAAATGAAATGAAATGAAATATAATGAAATGAAATGTATTTAAATGAAGAGGTGTGGAAATGCATGAAATGAAATGAAATGAAATGAAATGAAATGAAATGAAATGAAATGAAATGAAAAGAAACGAAATGAAATAAAATGAAGAGGTGTGGAAATGCCATGAAATGAAATGAAATGAAATGAAACGAAATGAAATGAAATGAAATGAAATGAAGAGGTGTGGAAATGCCATGAAATGAAATGAAATGAAATGAAATGAAATGAAATGTATTTAAATGAAGAGGTGTGAAAATGCCATGAAATGAAATGAAATGAAATGAAATGAAATGAAATGAAATGAAATGAAATGAAATGAAATGAAATGAAGAGGTGTGGAAATGCCATGAAATGAAATGAAATGCCATGAAATGCCATGAAATGCCATGAAATGAAATGCAATGAAATGAAATGAAATGAAATGTATTTATATGAAGAGGTGTGGAAATGCCATGAAATGAAATGAAATGAATTGAAATGAAGAGGTGTGAAAATGCCATGAAATAAAATGAAATGAAATGAAATGAAGAGGTGTGGAAATGCCATGAAATGAAATGAAATGAAATGAAATGAAATGAAATTAAATTAAATTAAATTAAATTAAATTAAAAGGTGTGGAAAAGCCATGGAATCAAATGAAATGAAATGAAATGAAATGAAATGAAATGTATTTAAATGAAGAGGTGTGGAAATGCCATGAAATGAAATGAAATGAAATGAAATGAAATGAAATGAAATGAAATGGAATGAAATGGAATGAAGTGTTTTGGAAATGCCAAGAAATGAAATGAAATGAAATGCAATGAAATGCCATGAAATGAAATGAAATGAAATGAAATGAAATGAAATGAAATGAAATGAAGAGGTGTGGAAATGCCATGAAATGAAATGAAATGAAATGAAATGAAATGAAATGAAATGAAATGAAGCGGTTTGGAAATGGCAAGAAATGAAATGAAATAAAGTGGTTTGGAAATGCCAAGAAATGAAATGAAATGAATTGCTATGAAATGCAATGCAATGCAATGCAATGCAATGCAATGCAATGCAATGCAATGCAATGCAATGCAATGCAATGAAATGAAATGAAATGAAATGAAATGAAATGAAGAGGTGTGGAAATGCCATGAAATGAAATGAAATGAAATGAAATGAAATGAAATGAAATGAAATGGAATGAAATGAAGAGGTGTGGAAATGCCATGAAATGAATTGAAATGAAATGAAATGCAATGAAATGCCATGAAATGAAATGAAATGAAATGAAATGAAATGAAATGAAATGAAATGAAATGAAGAAGTGTGGAAATGCCATGAAATGAAATGAAATGAAATGAAATGAAATGAAATGAAATGAAATGAAAAGAAGAGGTTTGGAAATGGCAAGAAATGAAATGAAATAAAGAGTTTAGGAAATGCCAAGAAATGAAATGAAATGAATTGCTATGAAATGCAATGAAATGCAATGCAAATGAAATGAAATGGAATGAAGAGGTTTGGAAATGCCAAGAAATGAAATGAAATGCAATGCAATGAAACGCAATGAAATGCAATGAAAGGAAATGAAATGGAATGAAATGAAGAGGTGTGGAAATGCCATGAAATGAAATGAAATGAAATGAAATGAAATGAAATGAAATGAAATGAAATGAAATGAAGAAGTGTGGAAATGCCATGAAATGAAATGAAATGAAATGAAATGAAATGAAATGAAATGAAATGAAATGAAAAGAAGAGGTTTGGAAACGGCAAGAAATGAAATGAAACGAAATTCCATGAAATGAAATGAAATCCATTGAAATGAAATGCATTGAAATGAAATGAAATTAAATTAAATTAAAACAAATGAAATGAAATTAAATGAAAAGGTGAGGAAAAGCCATGGAATGAAATAAAATGAAATGAAATGAAATGAAATGTATTTAAATGAAGTGGTGTGGAAATGCCATGAAATGAAATGAAATGAAATGAAATAAAGAGGTTTGGAAATGCCATGAAATAAAATGAAATGAAATGAAATGGAATGAAGCGGTTTGGAAATGCCAAGAAATGAAATGAAATGAAATGAAATGAAATGCAATGAAATGCAATGCAATGAAATGCAATGCAATGCAATGAAATGAAATGAAATGAAATGAAATGAAATGAAATGAAATGAAGAGGTGTGGAAATGCCATGAAATGAAATGAAATGAAATGAAATGAAATGTAATGAAATGAAATGAAATAAAATAAAATGAAATGAAAAGGTTTGGAAATGCCAACAAATGAAATGAAATGAAATGCCATGAAATGAAATGAAATAAAGAGGTGTGGAAATGCCATGAAATGAAATGAAATGAAGTGAAATGGAATGAAGAGGTTTGGAAATGCCAAGAAATGAAATGAAATGAAATGCAATGAAATGCAATGAAATGCAATGAAATGAAATGAAATGAAATGAAATGAAATGAAATGAAATGAAATGAAGAAGTGTGGAAATGCCATGAAATGAAATGAAATGAAATGAAATGAAATGAAATGAAATGAAATGAAATGAAATGGAATGAAATGGAATGAAGTGTTTTGGAAATGCCAAGAAATGAAATGAAATGAAATGCAATGAAATGCCATGAAATGAAATGAAATGAAATGAAATGAAATGAAATGAAATGAAGAGGTGTGGAAATGCCATGAAATGAAATGAAATGAAATGAAATGAAATGAAATGAAATGAAATGAAGCGGTTTGGAAATGGCAAGAAATGAAATGAAATAAAGTGGTTTGGAAATGCCAAGAAATGAAATGAAATGAATTGCTATGAAATGCAATGCAATGCAATGCAATGCAATGCAATGCAATGCAATGCAATGCAATGCAATGCAATGAAATGAAATGAAATGAAATGAAATGAAATGAAATGAAATGAAATGAAATGAAATGAAATGAAGAAGTGTGGAAATGCCATGAAATGAAATGAAATGAAATGAAATGAAATGAAATGAAATGAAATGAAATGAAATGAAAAGAAGAGGTTTGGAAATGGCAAGAAATGAAATGAAATAAAGAGTTTTGGAAATGCCAAGAAATGAAATGAAATGAATTGCTATGAAATGCAATGAAATGCAATGCAAATGAAATGAAATGGAATGAAGAGGTTTGGAAATGCCAAGAAATGAAATGAAATGCAATGCAATGAAACGCAATGAAATGCAATGAAAGGAAATGAAATGGAATGAAATGAAGAGGTGTGGAAATGCCATGAAATGAAATGAAATGAAATGAAATGAAATGAAATGAAATGAAATGAAGAAGTGTGGAAATGCCATGAAATGAAATGAAATGAAATGAAATGAAATGAAATGAAATGAAAAGAAGAGGTTTGGAAACGGCAAGAAATGAAATGAAATAAAGAGGTTTGGAAATGCCAAGAAATGAAATGAAATGAATTGCTATGAAATGCAATGAAATGCAATGCAAATGAAATGAAATGGAATGAAGAGGTTTGGAAATGCCAAGAAATGAAATGAAATGCAATGCAATGAAATGCAATGAAATGCAATGAAATGAAATGAAATAAAATGAAATGAAAAGGTTTGGAAATGCCAACAAATGAAATGAAACGAAATTCCATGAAATGAAATGAAATCCATTGAAATGAAATGCATTGAAATGAAATGAAATTAAATTAAATTAAAACAAATGAAATGAAATTAAATGAAAAGGTGAGGAAAAGCCATGGAATGAAATAAAATGAAATGAAATGAAATGAAATGAAATGTATTTAAATGAAGTGGTGTGGAAATGCCATGAAATGAAATGAAATGAAATGAAATAAAGAGGTTTGGAAATGCCATGAAATAAAATGAAATGAAATGAAATGGAATGAAGCGGTTTGGAAATGCCAAGAAATGAAATGAAATGAAATGAAATGAAATGCAATGAAATGCAATGCAATGAAATGCAATGCAATGAAATGAAATGAAATGAAATGAAATGAAATGAAATGAAATGAAATGAAATGAAGAGGTGTGGAAATGCCATGAAATGAAATGAAATGAAATGAAATGAAATGTAATGAAATGAAATGAAATAAAATAAAATGAAATGAAAAGGTTTGGAAATGCCAACAAATGAAATGAAATGAAATGCCATGAAATGAAATGAAATAAAGAGGTGTGGAAATGCCATGAAATGAAATGAAATGAAGTGAAATGGAATGAAGAGGTTTGGAAATGCCAAGAAATGAAATGAAATGAAATGCAATGAAATGCAATGAAATGCAATGAAATGAAATGAAATGAAATGAAATGAAATGAAATGAAATGAAATGAAATGAAATGAAGAAGTGTGGAAATGCCATGAAATGAAATGAAATGAAATGAAATGAAATGAAATGAAATGAAATGAAATGAAATGAAAAGAAGAGGTTTGGAAACGGCAAGAAATGAAATGAAATAAAGAGGTTTGGAAATGCCAAGAAATGAAATGAAATGAATTGCTATGAAATGCAATGAAATGCAATGCAAATGAAATGAAATGGAATGAAGAGGTTTGGAAATGCCAAGAAATGAAATGAAATGCAATGCAATGAAATGCAATGAAATGCAATGAAATGAAATGAAATGGAATGAAATGAAGAGGTGTGGAAATGCCATGAAATTTATTGAAATGAAATGAAATGCAATGAAATGCAATGCAATGAAATGAAATGAAAAGCAATGAAATGAAATGAAATGAAATGAAGAAGTGTGGAAATGCCATGAAATGAAATGAAATGAAATGAAATGAAATGAAATGAAATGAAATGAAATGAAATGAAAAGAAGAGGTTTGGAAACGGCAAGAAATGAAATGAAATAAAGTGGTTTGGAAATGCCAAGAAATGAAATGAAATGAATTGCTATGAAATGCAATGCAATGCAATGAAATGCAATGCAATGCAATGCAATGCAATGCAATGCAATGCAATGAAATGAAATGAAATGAAATGAAATGAAATGAAATGAAATGAAATGAAATGAAATGAAATGAAATGAAGAGGTGTGGAAATGCCATGAAATGAAATGAAATGAAATGAAATGAAATGAAATGAAATGGAATGAAATGAAGAGGTGTGGAAATGCCATGAAATGAATTGAAATGAAATGAAATGCAATGAAATGCCATGAAATGAAATGAAATGAAATGAAATGAGATGAAATGAAATGAAGAAGTGTGGAAATGCCATGAAATGAAATGAAATGAAATGAAATGAAATGAAATGAAAAGAAGAGGTTTGGAAACGGCAAGAAATGAAATGAAATAAAGAGTTTTGGAAATGCCAAGAAATGAAATGAAATGAATTGCTATGAAATGCAATGAAATGCAATGCAAATGAAATGAAATGGAATGAAGAGGTTTGGAAATGCCAAGAAATGAAATGAAATGCAATGCAATGAAACGCAATGAAATGCAATGAAAGGAAATGAAATGGAATGAAATGAAGAGGTGTGGAAATGCCATGAAATTTATTGAAATGAAATGAAATGCAATGAAATGCCATGAAATGAAATGAAATGAAATGAAATGAAATGAAGAAGTGTGGAAATGCCATGAAATGAAATGAAATGAAATGAAATGAAATGAAATGAAATGAAATGAAATGAAATGAAAAGAAGAGGTTTGGAAACGGCAAGAAATGAAATAAAGAGGTTTGGAAATGCCAAGAAATGAAATGAAATGAATTGCTATGAAATGCAATGAAATGCAATGCAAATGAAATGAAATGGAATGAAGAGGTTTGGAAATGCCAAGAAATGAAATGAAATGCAATGCAATGAAATGCAATGAAATGCAATGAAATGAAATGAAATGGAATGAAATGAAGAGGTGTGGAAATGCCATGAAATTTATTGAAATGAAATGAAATGCAATGAAATGCAATGCAATGAAATGAAATGAAAAGCAATGAAATGAAATGAAATGAAATGAAATGAAGAAGTGTGGAAATGCCATGAAATGAAATGAAATGAAATGAAATGAAATGAAATGAAATGAAATGAAATGAAAAGAAGAGGTTTGGAAACGGCAAGAAATGAAATGAAATAAAGAGGTTTGGAAATGCCAAGAAATGAAATGAAATGAATTGCTATGAAATGCAATGAAATGCAATGCAAATGAAATGAAATGGAATGAAGAGGTTTGGAAATGCCAAGAAATGAAATGAAATGCAATGCAATGAAATGCAATGAAATCCAATGAAATGAAATGCAATGAAATGCAATGAAATGAAAAGAAATGAAATGAAATGGAATGAAGAGTTTTGGAAATGCCAAGAAATGAAATGAAATGAAATGAAATGAAAAGGTTTGGAAATGCCAAGAAATGAAATGAAATGAAATGCTATGAAATGCTATGAAATGCAAAGAAATGCAAAGAAATGAAATGAAATGAAATGAAATGAAATGATATGAAATGAAATGAAATGAAATGAAATGAAGAGGGATGGAAATGCCATGAAATGAAATGAAATGAAATGAAATGAAATGAAATGAAATGAAATGAAATGAAATGAAATGAAGAGGTGTGGAAACGCCATGAAATTAAATGAAATGAAATGAAATGAAATGAAATGAAATGAAATGAAATAAAATGAAATGAAATGAAGAGGTTTGGAAATGCCAACAAATGAAATGAAACGAAATGAAATGAAATGAAATGAAATGTATTTAAATGAAGAGGTGTGGAAATGAAATGAAATGAAATGAAATGAAATGAAATAAAATGAATAGGTGTGGAAATGAAATGAAATGAAATGAAATGAAATGTATTTAAATGAAGAGGTGTGGAAATGCCATGAAATGAAATGAAATGAAATGTAATGAAATGAAATGAAATGAAATGTATTTAAATGAAGAGGTGTGGAAATGCCATGAAATGAAATGAAATGAAATGAAATGTAATGAAATGAAATGAAATGTATTTAAATGAAGAGGTGTGGAAATGCCATGAAATGAAATGAAATGAAATGAAATGAAATGAAATGAAATGAAATAAAATGAAGAGGTGTGGAAATGCCATGAAATGAAATGAATTGAAATGAAATGACATGAAATGTAATGAAATGAAATGAAATGAAATGAAGAGGTGTGGAAATGCCATGAAATGAAATGAAATGAAATGAAATGAAATGAAATGAAATGAAATGAAGAGGTGTGGAAATGCCATGAAATGAAATGAAATGAAAAGAAATGAAATGAAATGAAATGAAATGAAATATAATGAAATGAAATGTATTTAAATGAAGAGGTGTGGAAATGCATGAAATGAAATGAAATGAAATGAAATGAAATGAAATGAAATGAAATGAAATGAAAAGAAACGAAATGAAATAAAATGAAGAGGTGTGGAAATGCCATGAAATGAAATGAAATGAAATGAAACGAAATGAAATGAAATGAAATGAAATGAAGAGGTGTGGAAATGCCATGAAATGAAATGAAATGAAATGAAATGAAATGAAATGTATTTAAATGAAGAGGTGTGAAAATGCCATGAAATGAAATGAAATGAAATGAAATGAAATGAAATGAAATGAAATGAAATGAAATGAAATGAAATGAAGAGGTGTGGAAATGCCATGAAATGAAATGAAATGCCATGAAATGCCATGAAATGCCATGAAATGAAATGCAATGAAATGAAATGAAATGAAATGTATTTATATGAAGAGGTGTGGAAATGCCATGAAATGAAATGAAATGAATTGAAATGAAGAGGTGTGAAAATGCCATGAAATAAAATGAAATGAAATGAAATGAAGAGGTGTGGAAATGCCATGAAATGAAATGAAATGAAATGAAATGAAATGAAATTAAATTAAATTAAATTAAATTAAATTAAAAGGTGTGGAAAAGCCATGGAATCAAATGAAATGAAATGAAATGAAATGAAATGAAATGTATTTAAATGAAGAGGTGTGGAAATGCCATGAAATGAAATGAAATGAAATGAAATGAAATGAAATGAAATGAAATGGAATGAAATGGAATGAAGTGTTTTGGAAATGCCAAGAAATGAAATGAAATGAAATGCAATGAAATGCCATGAAATGAAATGAAATGAAATGAAATGAAATGAAATGAAATGAAGAGGTGTGGAAATGCCATGAAATGAAATGAAATGAAATGAAATGAAATGAAATGAAATGAAATGAAGCGGTTTGGAAATGGCAAGAAATGAAATGAAATAAAGTGGTTTGGAAATGCCAAGAAATGAAATGAAATGAATTGCTATGAAATGCAATGCAATGCAATGCAATGCAATGCAATGCAATGCAATGCAATGCAATGCAATGCAATGCAATGAAATGAAATGAAATGAAATGAAATGAAATGAAATGAAGAGGTGTGGAAATGCCATGAAATGAAATGAAATGAAATGAAATGAAATGAAATGAAATGGAATGAAATGAAGAGGTGTGGAAATGCCATGAAATGAATTGAAATGAAATGAAATGCAATGAAATGCCATGAAATGAAATGAAATGAAATGAAATGAAATGAAATGAAATGAAATGAAATGAAGAAGTGTGGAAATGCCATGAAATGAAATGAAATGAAATGAAATGAAATGAAATGAAATGAAATGAAAAGAAGAGGTTTGGAAATGGCAAGAAATGAAATGAAATAAAGAGTTTAGGAAATGCCAAGAAATGAAATGAAATGAATTGCTATGAAATGCAATGAAATGCAATGCAAATGAAATGAAATGGAATGAAGAGGTTTGGAAATGCCAAGAAATGAAATGAAATGCAATGCAATGAAACGCAATGAAATGCAATGAAAGGAAATGAAATGGAATGAAATGAAGAGGTGTGGAAATGCCATGAAATGAAATGAAATGAAATGAAATGAAATGAAATGAAATGAAATGAAATGAAATGAAGAAGTGTGGAAATGCCATGAAATGAAATGAAATGAAATGAAATGAAATGAAATGAAATGAAATGAAAAGAAGAGGTTTGGAAACGGCAAGAAATGAAATGAAACGAAATTCCATGAAATGAAATGAAATCCATTGAAATGAAATGCATTGAAATGAAATGAAATTAAATTAAATTAAAACAAATGAAATGAAATTAAATGAAAAGGTGAGGAAAAGCCATGGAATGAAATAAAATGAAATGAAATGAAATGAAATGAAATGTATTTAAATGAAGTGGTGTGGAAATGCCATGAAATGAAATGAAATGAAATGAAATAAAGAGGTTTGGAAATGCCATGAAATAAAATGAAATGAAATGAAATGGAATGAAGCGGTTTGGAAATGCCAAGAAATGAAATGAAATGAAATGAAATGAAATGCAATGAAATGCAATGCAATGAAATGCAATGCAATGCAATGAAATGAAATGAAATGAAATGAAATGAAATGAAATGAAATGAAGAGGTGTGGAAATGCCATGAAATGAAATGAAATGAAATGAAATGAAATGTAATGAAATGAAATGAAATAAAATAAAATGAAATGAAAAGGTTTGGAAATGCCAACAAATGAAATGAAATGAAATGCCATGAAATGAAATGAAATAAAGAGGTGTGGAAATGCCATGAAATGAAATGAAATGAAGTGAAATGGAATGAAGAGGTTTGGAAATGCCAAGAAATGAAATGAAATGAAATGCAATGAAATGCAATGAAATGCAATGAAATGAAATGAAATGAAATGAAATGAAATGAAATGAAATGAAATGAAATGAAGAAGTGTGGAAATGCCATGAAATGAAATGAAATGAAATGAAATGAAATGAAATGAAATGAAATGAAATGGAATGAAATGGAATGAAGTGTTTTGGAAATGCCAAGAAATGAAATGAAATGAAATGCAATGAAATGCCATGAAATGAAATGAAATGAAATGAAATGAAATGAAATGAAATGAAGAGGTGTGGAAATGCCATGAAATGAAATGAAATGAAATGAAATGAAATGAAATGAAATGAAATGAAATGAAGCGGTTTGGAAATGGCAAGAAATGAAATGAAATAAAGTGGTTTGGAAATGCCAAGAAATGAAATGAAATGAATTGCTATGAAATGCAATGCAATGCAATGCAATGCAATGCAATGCAATGCAATGCAATGCAATGCAATGCAATGAAATGAAATGAAATGAAATGAAATGAAATGAAATGAAATGAAATGAAATGAAATGAAATGAAATGAAATGAAATGAAGAAGTGTGGAAATGCCATGAAATGAAATGAAATGAAATGAAATGAAATGAAATGAAATGAAATGAAATGAAATGAAAAGAAGAGGTTTGGAAATGGCAAGAAATGAAATGAAATAAAGAGTTTTGGAAATGCCAAGAAATGAAATGAAATGAATTGCTATGAAATGCAATGAAATGCAATGCAAATGAAATGAAATGGAATGAAGAGGTTTGGAAATGCCAAGAAATGAAATGAAATGCAATGCAATGAAACGCAATGAAATGCAATGAAAGGAAATGAAATGGAATGAAATGAAGAGGTGTGGAAATGCCATGAAATGAAATGAAATGAAATGAAATGAAATGAAATGAAATGAAATGAAGAAGTGTGGAAATGCCATGAAATGAAATGAAATGAAATGAAATGAAATGAAATGAAATGAAAAGAAGAGGTTTGGAAACGGCAAGAAATGAAATGAAATAAAGAGGTTTGGAAATGCCAAGAAATGAAATGAAATGAATTGCTATGAAATGCAATGAAATGCAATGCAAATGAAATGAAATGGAATGAAGAGGTTTGGAAATGCCAAGAAATGAAATGAAATGCAATGCAATGAAATGCAATGAAATGCAATGAAATGAAATGAAATAAAATGAAATGAAAAGGTTTGGAAATGCCAACAAATGAAATGAAACGAAATTCCATGAAATGAAATGAAATCCATTGAAATGAAATGCATTGAAATGAAATGAAATTAAATTAAATTAAAACAAATGAAATGAAATTAAATGAAAAGGTGAGGAAAAGCCATGGAATGAAATAAAATGAAATGAAATGAAATGAAATGAAATGTATTTAAATGAAGTGGTGTGGAAATGCCATGAAATGAAATGAAATGAAATGAAATAAAGAGGTTTGGAAATGCCATGAAATAAAATGAAATGAAATGAAATGGAATGAAGCGGTTTGGAAATGCCAAGAAATGAAATGAAATGAAATGAAATGAAATGCAATGAAATGCAATGCAATGAAATGCAATGCAATGAAATGAAATGAAATGAAATGAAATGAAATGAAATGAAATGAAATGAAATGAAGAGGTGTGGAAATGCCATGAAATGAAATGAAATGAAATGAAATGAAATGTAATGAAATGAAATGAAATAAAATAAAATGAAATGAAAAGGTTTGGAAATGCCAACAAATGAAATGAAATGAAATGCCATGAAATGAAATGAAATAAAGAGGTGTGGAAATGCCATGAAATGAAATGAAATGAAGTGAAATGGAATGAAGAGGTTTGGAAATGCCAAGAAATGAAATGAAATGAAATGCAATGAAATGCAATGAAATGCAATGAAATGAAATGAAATGAAATGAAATGAAATGAAATGAAATGAAATGAAATGAAATGAAATGAAGAAGTGTGGAAATGCCATGAAATGAAATGAAATGAAATGAAATGAAATGAAATGAAATGAAATGAAATGAAATGAAATGAAAAGAAGAGGTTTGGAAACGGCAAGAAATGAAATGAAATAAAGAGGTTTGGAAATGCCAAGAAATGAAATGAAATGAATTGCTATGAAATGCAATGAAATGCAATGCAAATGAAATGAAATGGAATGAAGAGGTTTGGAAATGCCAAGAAATGAAATGAAATGCAATGCAATGAAATGCAATGAAATGCAATGAAATGAAATGAAATGGAATGAAATGAAGAGGTGTGGAAATGCCATGAAATTTATTGAAATGAAATGAAATGCAATGAAATGCAATGCAATGAAATGAAATGAAAAGCAATGAAATGAAATGAAATGAAATGAAGAAGTGTGGAAATGCCATGAAATGAAATGAAATGAAATGAAATGAAATGAAATGAAATGAAATGAAATGAAAAGAAGAGGTTTGGAAACGGCAAGAAATGAAATGAAATAAAGTGGTTTGGAAATGCCAAGAAATGAAATGAAATGAATTGCTATGAAATGCAATGCAATGCAATGAAATGCAATGCAATGCAATGCAATGCAATGCAATGCAATGCAATGAAATGAAATGAAATGAAATGAAATGAAATGAAATGAAATGAAATGAAATGAAATGAAATGAAATGAAATGAAGAGGTGTGGAAATGCCATGAAATGAAATGAAATGAAATGAAATGAAATGAAATGAAATGGAATGAAATGAAGAGGTGTGGAAATGCCATGAAATGAATTGAAATGAAATGAAATGCAATGAAATGCCATGAAATGAAATGAAATGAAATGAAATGAGATGAAATGAAATGAAGAAGTGTGGAAATGCCATGAAATGAAATGAAATGAAATGAAATGAAATGAAATGAAAAGAAGAGGTTTGGAAACGGCAAGAAATGAAATGAAATAAAGAGTTTTGGAAATGCCAAGAAATGAAATGAAATGAATTGCTATGAAATGCAATGAAATGCAATGCAAATGAAATGAAATGGAATGAAGAGGTTTGGAAATGCCAAGAAATGAAATGAAATGCAATGCAATGAAACGCAATGAAATGCAATGAAAGGAAATGAAATGGAATGAAATGAAGAGGTGTGGAAATGCCATGAAATTTATTGAAATGAAATGAAATGCAATGAAATGCCATGAAATGAAATGAAATGAAATGAAATGAAATGAAGAAGTGTGGAAATGCCATGAAATGAAATGAAATGAAATGAAATGAAATGAAATGAAATGAAATGAAAAGAAGAGGTTTGGAAACGGCAAGAAATGAAATAAAGAGGTTTGGAAATGCCAAGAAATGAAATGAAATGAATTGCTATGAAATGCAATGAAATGCAATGCAAATGAAATGAAATGGAATGAAGAGGTTTGGAAATGCCAAGAAATGAAATGAAATGCAATGCAATGAAATGCAATGAAATGCAATGAAATGAAATGAAATGGAATGAAATGAAGAGGTGTGGAAATGCCATGAAATTTATTGAAATGAAATGAAATGCAATGAAATGCAATGCAATGAAATGAAATGAAAAGCAATGAAATGAAATGAAATGAAATGAAATGAAGAAGTGTGGAAATGCCATGAAATGAAATGAAATGAAATGAAATGAAATGAAATGAAATGAAATGAAAAGAAGAGGTTTGGAAACGGCAAGAAATGAAATGAAATAAAGAGGTTTGGAAATGCCAAGAAATGAAATGAAATGAATTGCTATGAAATGCAATGAAATGCAATGCAAATGAAATGAAATGGAATGAAGAGGTTTGGAAATGCCAAGAAATGAAATGAAATGCAATGCAATGAAATGCAATGAAATCCAATGAAATGAAATGCAATGAAATGCAATGAAATGAAAAGAAATGAAATGAAATGGAATGAAGAGTTTTGGAAATGCCAAGAAATGAAATGAAATGAAATGAAATGAAAAGGTTTGGAAATGCCAAGAAATGAAATGAAATGAAATGCTATGAAATGCTATGAAATGCAAAGAAATGCAAAGAAATGAAATGAAATGAAATGAAATGAAATGATATGAAATGAAATGAAATGAAATGAAATGAAGAGGGATGGAAATGCCATGAAATGAAATGAAATGAAATGAAATGAAATGAAATGAAATGAAATGAAATGAAGAGGTGTGGAAACGCCATGAAATGAAATGAAATGAAATGAAATGAAATGAAATGAAATGAAATGAAATAAAATGAAATGAAATGAAGAGGTTTGGAAATGCCAACAAATGAAATGAAACGAAATGAAATGAAATGAAATGAAATGTATTTAAATGAAGAGGTGTGGAAATGAAATGAAATGAAATGAAATGAAATGAAATAAAATGAATAGGTGTGGAAATGAAATGAAATGAAATGAAATGAAATGTATTTAAATGAAGAGGTGTGGAAATGCCATGAAATGAAATGAAATGAAATGTAATGAAATGAAATGAAATGAAATGTATTTAAATGAAGAGGTGTGGAAATGCCATGAAATGAAATGAAATGAAATGAAATGTAATGAAATGAAATGAAATGTATTTAAATGAAGAGGTGTGGAAATGCCATGAAATGAAATGAAATGAAATGAAATGAAATGAAATGAAATGAAATAAAATGAAGAGGTGTGGAAATGCCATGAAATGAAATGAATTGAAATGAAATGACATGAAATGTAATGAAATGAAATGAAATGAAATGAAGAGGTGTGGAAATGCCATGAAATGAAATGAAATGAAATGAAATGAAATGAAATGAAATGAAGAGGTGTGGAAATGCCATGAAATGAAATGAAATGAAAAGAAATGAAATGAAATGAAATGAAATGAAATATAATGAAATGAAATGTATTTAAATGAAGAGGTGTGGAAATGCATGAAATGAAATGAAATGAAATGAAATGAAATGAAATGAAATGAAATGAAATGAAAAGAAACGAAATGAAATAAAATGAAGAGGTGTGGAAATGCCATGAAATGAAATGAAATGAAATGAAACGAAATGAAATGAAATGAAATGAAATGAAGAGGTGTGGAAATGCCATGAAATGAAATGAAATGAAATGAAATGAAATGAAATGTATTTAAATGAAGAGGTGTGAAAATGCCATGAAATGAAATGAAATGAAATGAAATGAAATGAAATGAAATGAAATGAAATGAAGAGGTGTGGAAATGCCATGAAATGAAATGAAATGCCATGAAATGCCATGAAATGCCATGAAATGAAATGCAATGAAATGAAATGAAATGAAATGTATTTATATGAAGAGGTGTGGAAATGCCATGAAATGAAATGAAATGAATTGAAATGAAGAGGTGTGAAAATGCCATGAAATAAAATGAAATGAAATGAAATGAAGAGGTGTGGAAATGCCATGAAATGAAATGAAATGAAATGAAATGAAATGAAATTAAATTAAATTAAATTAAATTAAATTAAAAGGTGTGGAAAAGCCATGGAATCAAATGAAATGAAATGAAATGAAATGAAATGAAATGTATTTAAATGAAGAGGTGTGGAAATGCCATGAAATGAAATGAAATGAAATGAAATGAAATGAAATGAAATGAAATGAAATGGAATGAAATGGAATGAAGTGTTTTGGAAATGCCAAGAAATGAAATGAAATGAAATGCAATGAAATGCCATGAAATGAAATGAAATGAAATGAAATGAAATGAAATGAAATGAAGAGGTGTGGAAATGCCATGAAATGAAATGAAATGAAATGAAATGAAATGAAATGAAATGAAGCGGTTTGGAAATGGCAAGAAATGAAATGAAATAAAGTGGTTTGGAAATGCCAAGAAATGAAATGAAATGAATTGCTATGAAATGCAATGCAATGCAATGCAATGCAATGCAATGCAATGCAATGCAATGCAATGCAATGCAATGCAATGAAATGAAATGAAATGAAATGAAATGAAATGAAGAGGTGTGGAAATGCCATGAAATGAAATGAAATGAAATGAAATGAAATGAAATGAAATGGAATGAAATGAAGAGGTGTGGAAATGCCATGAAATGAATTGAAATGAAATGAAATGCAATGAAATGCCATGAAATGAAATGAAATGAAATGAAATGAAATGAAATGAAATGAAATGAAATGAAATGAAATGAAATGAAATGAAGAAGTGTGGAAATGCCATGAAATGAAATGAAATGAAATGAAATGAAATGAAATGAAATGAAATGAAATGAAATGAAATGAAAAGAAGAGGTTTGGAAACGGCAAGAAATGAAATAAAGAGGTTTGGAAATGCCAAGAAATGAAATGAAATGAATTGCTATGAAATGCAATGAAATGCAATGCAAATGAAATGAAATGGAATGAAGAGGTTTGGAAATGCCAAGAAATGAAATGAAATGCAATGCAATGAAATGCAATGAAATGCAATGAAATGAAATGAAATGGAATGAAATGAAGAGGTGTGGAAATGCCATGAAATTTATTGAAATGAAATGAAATGCAATGAAATGCAATGCAATGAAATGAAATGAAAAGCAATGAAATGAAATGAAATGAAATGAAATGAAGAAGTGTGGAAATGCCATGAAATGAAATGAAATGAAATGAAATGAAATGAAATGAAATGAAATGAAAAGAAGAGGTTTGGAAACGGCAAGAAATGAAATGAAATAAAGAGGTTTGGAAATGCCAAGAAATGAAATGAAATGAATTGCTATGAAATGCAATGAAATGCAATGCAAATGAAATGAAATGGAATGAAGAGGTTTGGAAATGCCAAGAAATGAAATGAAATGCAATGCAATGAAATGCAATGAAATCCAATGAAATGAAATGCAATGAAATGCAATGAAATGAAAAGAAATGAAATGAAATGGAATGAAGAGTTTTGGAAATGCCAAGAAATGAAATGAAATGAAATGAAATGAAAAGGTTTGGAAATGCCAAGAAATGAAATGAAATGAAATGCTATGAAATGCTATGAAATGCAAAGAAATGCAAAGAAATGAAATGAAATGAAATGAAATGATATGAAATGAAATGAAATGAAATGAAATGAAGAGGGATGGAAATGCCATGAAATGAAATGAAATGAAATGAAATGAAATGAAATGAAATGAAATGAAATGAAGAGGTGTGGAAACGCCATGAAATGAAATGAAATGAAATGAAATGAAATGAAATGAAATGAAATAAAATGAAATGAAATGAAGAGGTTTGGAAATGCCAACAAATGAAATGAAACGAAATGAAATGAAATGAAATGAAATGTATTTAAATGAAGAGGTGTGGAAATGAAATGAAATGAAATGAAATGAAATGAAATAAAATGAATAGGTGTGGAAATGAAATGAAATGAAATGAAATGAAATGTATTTAAATGAAGAGGTGTGGAAATGCCATGAAATGAAATGAAATGAAATGTAATGAAATGAAATGAAATGAAATGTATTTAAATGAAGAGGTGTGGAAATGCCATGAAATGAAATGAAATGAAATGAAATGTAATGAAATGAAATGAAATGTATTTAAATGAAGAGGTGTGGAAATGCCATGAAATGAAATGAAATGAAATGAAATGAAATGAAATGAAATGAAATAAAATGAAGAGGTGTGGAAATGCCATGAAATGAAATGAATTGAAATGAAATGACATGAAATGTAATGAAATGAAATGAAATGAAATGAAGAGGTGTGGAAATGCCATGAAATGAAATGAAATGAAATGAAATGAAATGAAATGAAATGAAGAGGTGTGGAAATGCCATGAAATGAAATGAAATGAAAAGAAATGAAATGAAATGAAATGAAATGAAATATAATGAAATGAAATGTATTTAAATGAAGAGGTGTGGAAATGCATGAAATGAAATGAAATGAAATGAAATGAAATGAAATGAAATGAAATGAAATGAAATGAAACGAAATGAAATAAAATGAAGAGGTGTGGAAATGCCATGAAATGAAATGAAATGAAATGAAACGAAATGAAATGAAATGAAATGAAATGAAGAGGTGTGGAAATGCCATGAAATGAAATGAAATGAAATGAAATGAAATGAAATGTATTTAAATGAAGAGGTGTGAAAATGCCATGAAATGAAATGAAATGAAATGAAATGAAATGAAATGAAATGAAATGAAATGAAATGAAGAGGTGTGGAAATGCCATGAAATGAAATGAAATGCCATGAAATGCCATGAAATGCCATGAAATGAAATGCAATGAAATGAAATGAAATGAAATGTATTTATATGAAGAGGTGTGGAAATGCCATGAAATGAAATGAAATGAATTGAAATGAAGAGGTGTGAAAATGCCATGAAATAAAATGAAATGAAATGAAATGAAGAGGTGTGGAAATGCCATGAAATGAAATGAAATGAAATGAAATGAAATGAAATTAAATTAAATTAAATTAAATTAAATTAAAAGGTGTGGAAAAGCCATGGAATCAAATGAAATGAAATGAAATGAAATGAAATGAAATGTATTTAAATGAAGAGGTGTGGAAATGCCATGAAATGAAATGAAATGAAATGAAATGAAATGAAATGAAATGAAATGAAATGGAATGAAATGGAATGAAGTGTTTTGGAAATGCCAAGAAATGAAATGAAATGAAATGCAATGAAATGCCATGAAATGAAATGAAATGAAATGAAATGAAATGAAATGAAATGAAGAGGTGTGGAAATGCCATGAAATGAAATGAAATGAAATGAAATGAAATGAAATGAAATGAAATGAAATGAAGCGGTTTGGAAATGGCAAGAAATGAAATGAAATAAAGTGGTTTGGAAATGCCAAGAAATGAAATGAAATGAATTGCTATGAAATGCAATGCAATGCAATGCAATGCAATGCAATGCAATGCAATGCAATGCAATGCAATGCAATGCAATGAAATGAAATGAAATGAAATGAAATGAAATGAAATGAAGAGGTGTGGAAATGCCATGAAATGAAATGAAATGAAATGAAATGAAATGAAATGAAATGGAATGAAATGAAGAGGTGTGGAAATGCCATGAAATGAATTGAAATGAAATGAAATGCAATGAAATGCCATGAAATGAAATGAAATGAAATGAAATGAAATGAAATGAAATGAAATGAAATGAAATGAAATGAAGAAGTGTGGAAATGCCATGAAATGAAATGAAATGAAATGAAATGAAATGAAATGAAATGAAAAGAAGAGGTTTGGAAATGGCAAGAAATGAAATGAAATAAAGAGTTTAGGAAATGCCAAGAAATGAAATGAAATGAATTGCTATGAAATGCAATGAAATGCAATGCAAATGAAATGAAATGGAATGAAGAGGTTTGGAAATGCCAAGAAATGAAATGAAATGCAATGCAATGAAACGCAATGAAATGCAATGAAAGGAAATGAAATGGAATGAAATGAAGAGGTGTGGAAATGCCATGAAATGAAATGAAATGAAATGAAATGAAATGAAATGAAATGAAATGAAATGAAGAAGTGTGGAAATGCCATGAAATGAAATGAAATGAAATGAAATGAAATGAAATGAAATGAAATGAAAAGAAGAGGTTTGGAAACGGCAAGAAATGAAATGAAACGAAATTCCATGAAATGAAATGAAATCCATTGAAATGAAATGCATTGAAATGAAATGAAATTAAATTAAATTAAAACAAATGAAATGAAATTAAATGAAAAGGTGAGGAAAAGCCATGGAATGAAATAAAATGAAATGAAATGAAATGAAATGAAATGAAATGTATTTAAATGAAGTGGTGTGGAAATGCCATGAAATGAAATGAAATGAAATGAAATAAAGAGGTTTGGAAATGCCATGAAATAAAATGAAATGAAATGAAATGGAATGAAGCGGTTTGGAAATGCCAAGAAATGAAATGAAATGAAATGAAATGAAATGCAATGAAATGCAATGCAATGAAATGCAATGCAATGCAATGAAATGAAATGAAATGAAATGAAATGAAATGAAATGAAATGAAATGAAATGAAGAGGTGTGGAAATGCCATGAAATGAAATGAAATGAAATGAAATGAAATGAAATGTAATGAAATGAAATGAAATAAAATAAAATGAAATGAAAAGGTTTGGAAATGCCAACAAATGAAATGAAATGAAATGCCATGAAATGAAATGAAATAAAGAGGTGTGGAAATGCCATGAAATGAAATGAAATGAAGTGAAATGGAATGAAGAGGTTTGGAAATGCCAAGAAATGAAATGAAATGAAATGCAATGAAATGCAATGAAATGCAATGAAATGAAATGAAATGAAATGAAATGAAATGAAATGAAATGAAATGAAATGAAGAAGTGTGGAAATGCCATGAAATGAAATGAAATGAAATGAAATGAAATGAAATGAAATGGAATGAAATGGAATGAAGTGTTTTGGAAATGCCAAGAAATGAAATGAAATGAAATGCAATGAAATGCCATGAAATGAAATGAAATGAAATGAAATGAAATGAAATGAAATGAAGAGGTGTGGAAATGCCATGAAATGAAATGAAATGAAATGAAATGAAATGAAATGAAATGAAATGAAATGAAATGAAGCGGTTTGGAAATGGCAAGAAATGAAATGAAATAAAGTGGTTTGGAAATGCCAAGAAATGAAATGAAATGAATTGCTATGAAATGCAATGCAATGCAATGCAATGCAATGCAATGCAATGCAATGCAATGCAATGCAATGCAATGCAATGAAATGAAATGAAATGAAATGAAATGAAATGAAGAGGTGTGGAAATGCCATGAAATGAAATGAAATGAAATGAAATGAAATGAAATGGAATGAAATGAAGAGGTGTGGAAATGCCATGAAATGAATTGAAATGAAATGAAATGCAATGAAATGCCATGAAATGAAATGAAATGAAATGAAATGAAATGAAATGAAATGAAATGAAATGAAATGAAATGAAGAAGTGTGGAAATGCCATGAAATGAAATGAAATGAAATGAAATGAAATGAAATGAAATGAAATGAAATGAAATGAAAAGAAGAGGTTTGGAAATGGCAAGAAATGAAATGAAATAAAGAGTTTAGGAAATGCCAAGAAATGAAATGAAATGAATTGCTATGAAATGCAATGAAATGCAATGCAAATGAAATGAAATGGAATGAAGAGGTTTGGAAATGCCAAGAAATGAAATGAAATGCAATGCAATGAAACGCAATGAAATGCAATGAAAGGAAATGAAATGGAATGAAATGAAGAGGTGTGGAAATGCCATGAAATGAAATGAAATGAAATGAAATGAAATGAAATGAAATGAAATGAAATGAAGAAGTGTGGAAATGCCATGAAATGAAATGAAATGAAATGAAATGAAATGAAATGAAATGAAAAGAAGAGGTTTGGAAACGGCAAGAAATGAAATGAAACGAAATTCCATGAAATGAAATGAAATCCATTGAAATGAAATGCATTGAAATGAAATGAAATTAAATTAAATTAAAACAAATGAAATGAAATTAAATGAAAAGGTGAGGAAAAGCCATGGAATGAAATAAAATGAAATGAAATGAAATGAAATGAAATGAAATGTATTTAAATGAAGTGGTGTGGAAATGCCATGAAATGAAATGAAATGAAATGAAATAAAGAGGTTTGGAAATGCCATGAAATAAAATGAAATGAAATGAAATGGAATGAAGCGGTTTGGAAATGCCAAGAAATGAAATGAAATGAAATGAAATGAAATGCAATGAAATGCAATGCAATGAAATGCAATGCAATGCAATGAAATGAAATGAAATGAAATGAAATGAAATGAAATGAAATGAAATGAAGAGGTGTGGAAATGCCATGAAATGAAATGAAATGAAATGAAATGAAATGTAATGAAATGAAATGAAATAAAATAAAATGAAATGAAAAGGTTTGGAAATGCCAACAAATGAAATGAAATGAAATGCCATGAAATGAAATGAAATAAAGAGGTGTGGAAATGCCATGAAATGAAATGAAATGAAGTGAAATGGAATGAAGAGGTTTGGAAATGCCAAGAAATGAAATGAAATGAAATGCAATGAAATGCAATGAAATGCAATGAAATGAAATGAAATGAAATGAAATGAAATGAAATGAAATGAAATGAAATGAAGAAGTGTGGAAATGCCATGAAATGAAATGAAATGAAATGAAATGAAATGAAATGAAATGAAATGAAATGAAAAGAAGAGGTTTGGAAACGGCAAGAAATGAAATGAAATAAAGAGGTTTGGAAATGCCAAGAAATGAAATGAAATGAATTGCTATGAAATGCAATGAAATGCAATGCAAATGAAATGAAATGGAATGAAGAGGTTTGGAAATGCCAAGAAATGAAATGAAATGCAATGCAATGAAATGCAATGAAATGCAATGAAATGAAATGAAATGGAATGAAATGAAGAGGTGTGGAAATGCCATGAAATTTATTGAAATGAAATGAAATGCAATGAAATGCAATGCAATGAAATGAAATGAAAAGCAATGAAATGAAATGAAATGAAATGAAGAAGTGTGGAAATGCCATGAAATGAAATGAAATGAAATGAAATGAAATGAAATGAAATGAAATGAAATGAAAAGAAGAGGTTTGGAAACGGCAAGAAATGAAATGAAATAAAGTGGTTTGGAAATGCCAAGAAATGAAATGAAATGAATTGCTATGAAATGCAATGCAATGCAATGAAATGCAATGCAATGCAATGCAATGCAATGCAATGCAATGCAATGAAATGAAATGAAATGAAATGAAATGAAATGAAATGAAATGAAATGAAATGAAATGAAATGAAGAGGTGTGGAAATGCCATGAAATGAAATGAAATGAAATGAAATGAAATGAAATGAAATGAAATGGAATGAAATGAAGAGGTGTGGAAATGCCATGAAATGAATTGAAATGAAATGAAATGCAATGAAATGCCATGAAATGAAATGAAATGAAATGAAATGAAATGAGATGAAATGAAATGAAGAAGTGTGGAAATGCCATGAAATGAAATGAAATGAAATGAAATGAAATGAAATGAAATGAAATGAAAAGAAGAGGTTTGGAAACGGCAAGAAATGAAATGAAATAAAGAGTTTTGGAAATGCCAAGAAATGAAATGAAATGAATTGCTATGAAATGCAATGAAATGCAATGCAAATGAAATGAAATGGAATGAAGAGGTTTGGAAATGCCAAGAAATGAAATGAAATGCAATGCAATGAAACGCAATGAAATGCAATGAAAGGAAATGAAATGGAATGAAATGAAGAGGTGTGGAAATGCCATGAAATTTATTGAAATGAAATGAAATGCAATGAAATGCCATGAAATGAAATGAAATGAAATGAAATGAAATGAAATGAAGAAGTGTGGAAATGCCATGAAATGAAATGAAATGAAATGAAATGAAATGAAATGAAATGAAATGAAATGAAAAGAAGAGGTTTGGAAACGGCAAGAAATGAAATGAAATAAAGAGGTTTGGAAATGCCAAGAAATGAAATGAAATGAATTGCTATGAAATGCAATGAAATGCAATGCAAATGAAATGAAATGGAATGAAGAGGTTTGGAAATGCCAAGAAATGAAATGAAATGCAATGCAATGAAATGCAATGAAATGCAATGAAATGAAATGAAATAAAATGAAATGAAAAGGTTTGGAAATGCCAACAAATGAAATGAAACGAAATTCCATGAAATGAAATGAAATCCATTGAAATGAAAAGCATTGAAATGAAATGAAATTAAATTAAATTAAAACAAATGAAATGAAATTAAATGAAAAGGTGAGGAAAAGCCATGGAATGAAATAAAATGAAAATGAAATGAAATGAAATGAAATGAAATGTATTTAAATGAAGAGGTGTGGAAATGCCATGAAATGAAATGAAATGAAATGAAATGAAATAAAGAGCCGTGGAAATGCCATGAAATGAAATGAAATGAAATGAAATGAAATGAAGAGGTGTGGAAATGCCATGAAATGAAATGAAATGAAATGAAATGAAATGAAATGAAATGAAGCGGTTTGGAAATGGCAAGAAATGAAATGAAATAAAGTGGTTTGGAAATGCCAAGAAATGAAATGAAATGAACTGCTATGAAATGCAATGCAATGCAATGAAATGAAATGCAATGCAATGCAATGCAATGCAATGCAATGCAATGAAATGAAATGAAATGAAATGAAATGAAATGAAATGAAATGAAATGAAATGAAATGAAATGAAATGAAATGAAGAGGTGTGGAAATGCCATGAAATGAAATGAAATGAAATGAAATGAAATGAAATGAAATGAAATGGAATGAAATGAAGAGGTGTGGAAATGCCATGAAATGAATTGAAATGAAATGAAATGCAATGAAATGCCATGAAATGAAATGAAATGAAATGAAATGAAATGAAATGAGATGAAATGAAATGAAGAAGTGTGGAAATGCCATGAAATGAAATGAAATGAAATGAAATGAAATGAAATGAAAAGAAGAGGTTTGGAAACGGCAAGAAATGAAATGAAATAAAGAGTTTTGGAAATGCCAAGAAATGAAATGAAATGAATTGCTATGAAATGCAATGAAATGCAATGCAAATGAAATGAAATGGAATGAAGAGGTTTGGAAATGCCAAGAAATGAAATGAAATGCAATGCAATGAAACGCAATGAAATGCAATGAAAGGAAATGAAATGGAATGAAATGAAGAGGTGTGGAAATGCCATGAAATTTATTGAAATGAAATGAAATGCAATGAAATGCCATGAAATGAAATGAAATGAAATGAAATGAAATGAAGAAGTGTGGAAATGCCATGAAATGAAATGAAATGAAATGAAATGAAATGAAATGAAATGAAATGAAAAGAAGAGGTTTGGAAACGGCAAGAAATGAAATAAAGAGGTTTGGAAATGCCAAGAAATGAAATGAAATGAATTGCTATGAAATGCAATGAAATGCAATGCAAATGAAATGAAATGGAATGAAGAGGTTTGGAAATGCCAAGAAATGAAATGAAATGCAATGCAATGAAATGCAATGAAATGCAATGAAATGAAATGAAATAAAATGAAATGAAAAGGTTTGGAAATGCCAACAAATGAAATGAAACGAAATTCCATGAAATGAAATGAAATCCATTGAAATGAAATGCATTGAAATGAAATGAAATTAAATTAAATTAAAACAAATGAAATGAAATTAAATGAAAAGGTGAGGAAAAGCCATGGAATGAAATAAAATGAAATGAAATGAAATGAAATGAAATGAAATGTATTTAAATGAAGTGGTGTGGAAATGCCATGAAATGAAATGAAATGAAATGAAATAAAGAGGTTTGGAAATGCCATGAAATGAAATGAAATGAAATGAAATGGATTAAGCGGTTTGGAAATGCCAAGAAATGAAATGAAATGAAATGAAATGAAATGCAATGAAATGCAATGCAATGAAATGCAATGCAATGAAATGAAATGAAATGAAATGAAATGAAATGAAATGAAATGAAATGAAATGAAATGAAGAGGTGTGGAAATGCCATGAAATGAAATGAAATGAAATGAAATGAAATGTAATGAAATGAAATGAAATAAAATAAAATGAAATGAAAAGGTTTGGAAATGCCAACAAATGAAATGAAATGAAATGCCATGAAATGAAATGAAATAAAGAGGTGTGGAAATGCCATGAAATGAAATGAAATGAAGTGAAATGGAATGAAGATGTTTGGAAATGCCAAGAAATGAAATGAAATGAAATGCAATGAAATGCAATGAAATGCAATGCAATGAAATGAAATGAAATGAAATGAAATGAAATGAAATGAAGAAGTGTGGAAATGCCATGAAATGAAATGAAATGAAATGAAATGAAATGAAATGAAATGAAATGAAATGAAATGAAAAGAAGAGGTTTGGAAACGGCAAGAAATGAAATGAAATAAAGAGGTTTGGAAATGCCAAGAAATGAAATGAAATGAATTGCTATGAAATGCAATGAAATGCAATGCAAATGAAATGAAATGGAATGAAGAGGTTTGGAAATGCCAAGAAATGAAATGAAATGCAATGCAATGAAATGCAATGAAATGCAATGAAATGAAATGAAATGGAATGAAATGAAGAGGTGTGGAAATGCCATGAAATTTATTGAAATGAAATGAAATGCAATGAAATGCCATGAAATGAAATGAAAAGAAATGAAATGAAATGAAATGAAATGAAATGAAGAAGTGTGGAAATGCCATGAAATGAAATGAAATGAAATGAAATGAAATGAAATGAAATGAAATGAAATGAAATGAAATGAAAAGAAGAGGTTTGGAAACGGCAAGAAATGAAATGAAATAAAGAGGTTTGGAAATGCCAAGAAATGAAATGAAATGAATTGCTATGAAATGCAATGAAATGCAATGCAAATGAAATGAAATGGAATGAAGAGGTTTGGAAATGCCAAGAAATGAAATGAAATGCAATGCAATGAAATGCAATGAAATGCAATGAAATGAAATGAAATAAAATGAAATGAAAAGGTTTGGAAATGCCAACAAATGAAATGAAACGAAATTCCATGAAATGAAATGAAATCCATTGAAATGAAATCCATTGAAATGAAATGAAATTAAATTAAATTAAAACAAATGAAATGAAATTAAATGAAAAGGTGAGGAAAAGCCATGGAATGAAATAAAATGAAATGAAATGAAATGAAATGAAATGTATTTAAATGAAGTGGTGTGGAAATGCCATGAAATGAAATGAAATGAAATGAAATAAAGAGCCGTGGAAATGCCATGAAATGAAATGAAATGAAATGAAATGAAATGAAGAGGTGTGGAAATGCCATGAAATGAAATGAAATGAAATGAAATGAAATGAAATGAAATGAAATGAAATGAAGCGGTTTGGAAATGGCAAGAAATGAAATGAAATGAATTGCTATGAAATGCAATGCAATGCAATGAAATGAAATGCAATGCAATGCAATGCAATGCAATGCAATGCAATGAAATGAAATGAAATGAAATGAAATGAAATGAAATGAAATGAAATGAAATGAAATGAAGAGGTGTGGAAATGCCATGAAATGAAATGAAATGAAATGAAATGAAATGAAATGGAATGAAATGAAGAGGTGTGGAAATGCCATGAAATGAATTGAAATGAAATGAAATGCAATGAAATGCCATGAAATGAAATGAAATGAAATGAAGAGGTGTGGAAATGCCATGAAATGAAATGAAATGAAATGAAATGAAATGAAATGAAATGTATTTAAATGAAGAGGTGTGAAAATGCCATGAAATGAAATGAAATGAAATGAAATGAAATGAAATGAAATGAAATGAAATGAAATGAAATGAAATGAAGAGGTGTGGAAATGCCATGAAATGAAATGAAATGCCATGAAATGCCATGAAATGCCATGAAATGCCATGAAATGAAATGCAATGAAATGAAATGAAATGAAATGTATTTATATGAAGAGGTGTGGAAATGCCATGAAATGAAATGAAATGAATTGAAATGAAGAGGTGTGAAAATGCCATGAAATAAAATGAAATGAAATGAAATGAAGAGGTGTGGAAATGCCATGAAATGAAATGAAATGAAATGAAATGAAATGAAATTAAATTAAATTAAATTAAATTAAATTAAAAGGTGTGGAAAAGCCATGGAATCAAATGAAATGAAATGAAATGAAATGAAATGAAATGTATTTAAATGAAGAGGTGTGGAAATGCCATGAAATGAAATGAAATGAAATGAAATGAAATGAAATGGAATGAAATGGAATGAAGTGTTTTGGAAATGCCAAGAAATGAAATGAAATGAAATGCAATGAAATGCCATGAAATGAAATGAAATGAAATGAAATGAAATGAAATGAAATGAAATGAAATGAAATGAAGAGGTGTGGAAATGCCATGAAATGAAATGAATTAAATGAAATGAAATGAAATGAAATGAAATGAAATGAAATGAAATGAAGCGGTTTGGAAATGGCAAGAAATGAAATGAAATAAAGTGGTTTGGAAATGCCAAGAAATGAAATAAAATGAATTGCTATGAAATGCAATGCAATGCAATGAAATGAAATGCAATGCAATGCAATGCAAGGCAATGCAATGCAATGAAATGAAATGAAATGAAATGAAATGAAATGAAATGAAATGAAATGAAATGAAATGAAATGAAGAGGTGTGGAAATGCCATGAAATGAAATGAAATGAAATGAAATGAAATGAAATGAAATGAAATGAAATGGAATGAAATGAAGAGGTGTGGAAATGCCATGAAATGAATTGAAATGAATTGAAATGCAATGAAATGCCATGAAATGAAATGAAATGAAATGAAATGAAATGAAATGAAATGAAATGAAATGAAATGAAGAAGTGTGGAAATGCCATGAAATGAAATGAAATGAAATGAAATGAAATGAAATGAAATGAAATGAAATGAAATGAAATGAAAAGAAGAGGTTTGGAAACGGCAAGAAATGAAATGAAATAAAGAGGTTTGGAAATGCCAAGAAATGAAATGAAATGAATTGCTATGAAATGCAATGAAATGCAATGCAAATGAAATGAAATGGAATGAAGAGGTTTGGAAATGCCAAGAAATGAAATGAAATGCAATGCAATGAAACGCAATGAAATGCAATGAAAGGAAATGAAATGGAATGAAATGAAGAGGTGTGGAAATGCCATGAAATTTATTGAAATGAAATGAAATGCAATGAAATGCCATGAAATGAAATGAAATGAAATGAAATGAAATGAAATGAAATGAAATGAAATGAAGTGTGGAAATGCCATGAAATGAAATGAAATGAAATGAAATGAAATGAAATGAAATGAAATGAAATGAAATGAAAAGAAGAGGTTTGGAAACGGCAAGAAATGAAATGAAATAAAGAGGTTTGGAAATGCCAAGAAATGAAATGAAATGAATTGCTATGAAATGCAATGAAATGCAATGCAAATGAAATGAAATGGAATGAAGAGGTTTGGAAATGCCAAGAAATGAAATGAAATGCAATGCAATGAAATGCAATGAAATGCAATGAAATGAAATGAAATAAAATGAAATGAAAAGGTTTGGAAATGCCAACAAATGAAATGAAACGAAATTCCATGAAATGAAATGAAATCCATTGAAATGAAATGCATTGAAATGAAATTAAATTAAATTAAATTAAAACAAATGAAATGAAATTAAATGAAAAGGTGAGGAAAAGCCATGGAATGAAATAAAATGAAATGAAATGAAATGAAATGTATTTAAATGAAGTGGTGTGGAAATGCCATGAAATGAAATGAAATGAAATGAAATAAAGAGCCGTGGAAATGCCATGAAATGAAATGAAATGAAATGAAATGGAATGAAGCGGTTTGGAAATGCCAAGAAATGAAATGAAATGAAATGAAATGAAATGCAATGAAATGCAATGCAATGAAATGCAATGCAATGAAATGAAATGAAATGAAATGAAATGAAATGAAATGAAATGAAATGAAGAGGTGTGGAAATGCCATGAAATGAAATGAAATGAAATGAAATGAAATGTAATGAAATGAAATGAAATAAAATAAAATGAAATGAAAAGGTTTGGAAATGCCAACAAATGAAATGAAATGAAATGCCATGAAATGAAATGAAATAAAGAGGTGTGGAAATGCCATGAAATGAAATGAAATGAAGTGAAATGGAATGAAGAGGTTTGGAAATGCCAAGAAATGAAATGAAATGAAATGCAATGAAATGCAATGAAATGCAATGCAATGAAATGAAATGAAATGAAATGAAATGCCATGAAATGAAATGAAATGAAGTGAAATGAAATGAAGAGGTGTGGAAATGCCATGAAATGAAATGAAATGAAATGAAATGAAATGAAATGAAATGAAATGAAAAGAAGAGGTTTGGAAATGGCAAGAAATGAAATGAAATAAAGAGGTTTGGAAATGCCAAGAAATGAAATGAAATGAATTGCTATGAAATGCAATGAAATGCAGTGAAATGAAATGAAATGAAATGAAATGAAATGAAATGAAATGAAATGAAATGAAGAGGTGTGATAAATGCCATGAAATGAAATGAAATGAAATGAAATGAAATGAAATGAAATGAAATGAAATGAAGAGGTTTGGAAATGCCAACAAATGAAATGAAATGCCATGAAATGAAATGAAATGAAATGAAATGAAATGAAATGAAATGAAGAGGTGTGGAAATGCCATGAAATGAAATGAAATGAAATGAAATGAAATGAAATGAAATGAAATGAAATGAAATGAAAAGAAGAGGTTTGGAAACGGCAAGAAATGAAATGAAATAAAGAGGTTTGGAAATGCCAAGAAATGAAATGAAATGAATTGCTATGAAATGCAATGAAATGCAATGCAAATGAAATGAAATGGAATGAAGAGGTTTGGAAATGCCAAGAAATGAAATGAAATGTAATGCAATGAAATGCAATGAAATGCAATGAAATGAAATGAAATGGAATGAAATGAAGAGGTGTGGAAATGCCATGAAATTTATTGAAATGAAATGAAATGCAATGAAATGCAATGCAATGAAATGAAAAGAAATGAAATGAAATGAAATGAGATGAAATGAAATGAAGAAGTGTGGAAATGCCATGAAATGAAATGAAATGAAATGAAATGAAATGAAATGAAATGAAATGAAAAGAAGAGGTTTGGAAACGGCAAGAAATGAAATGAAATAAAGAGGTTTGGAAATGCCAAGAAATGAAATGAAATGAATTGCTATGAAATGCAATGAAATGCAATGCAAATGAAATGAAATGGAATGAAGAGGTTTGGAAATGCCAAGAAATGAAATGAAATGCAATGCAATGAAATGCAATGAAATGCAATGAAATGAAATGAAATAAAATGAAATGAAAAGGTTTGGAAATGCCAACAAATGAAATGAAACGAAATTCCATGAAATGAAATGAAATCCATTGAAATGAAAAGCATTGAAATGAAATGAAATTAAATTAAATTAAAACAAATGAAATGAAATTAAATGAAAAGGTGAGGAAAAGCCATGGAATGAAATAAAATGAAATGAAATGAAATGAAATGAAATGAAATGTATTTAAATGAAGTGGTGTGGAAATGCCATGAAATGAAATGAAATGAAATGAAATAAAGAGCCGTGGAAATGCCATGAAATGAAATGAAATGAAATGAAATGAAATGAAGTGGTGTGGAAATGCCATGAAATGAAATGAAATGAAATGAAATGAAATGAAATGAAATGAAATGAAATGAAATGAAGCGGTTTGGAAATGGCAAGAAATGAAATGAAATGAAGCGGTTTGGAAATGCCAAGAAATGAAATGAAATGAATTGCTATGAAATGCAATGCAATGCAATGCAATGAAATGCAATGCAATGCAATGCAATGCAATGCAATGCAATGCAATGCAATGAAATGAAATGAAATGAAATGAAATGAAATGAAATGAAATGAAATGAAGAGGTGTGGAAATGCCATGAAATGAAATGAAATGAAATGAAATGAAATGAAATGAAATGAAATGGAATGAAATGAAGAGGTGTGGAAATGCCATGAAATGAATTGAAATGAAATGAAATGCAATGAAATGCCATGAAATGAAATGAAATGAAATGAAATGAAATGAAATGAAATGAAATGAAATGAAATGAAGAAGTGTGGAAATGCCATGAAATGAAATGAAATGAAATGAATTGAAATGAAATGAAATGCAATGAAATGCCATGAAATGAAATGAAATGAAATGAAATGAAATGAAATGAAATGAAATGAAATGAAATGAAGAAGTGTGGAAATGCCATGAAATGAAATGAAATGAAATGAAATGAAATGAAATGAAATGAAATGAAATGAAATGAAAAGAAGAGGTTTGGAAATGGCAAGAAATGAAATGAAATAAAGAGTTTTGGAAATGCCAAGAAATGAAATGAAATGAATTGCTATGAAATGCAATGAAATGCAATGCAAATGAAATGAAATGGAATGAAGAGGTTTGGAAATGCCAAGAAATGAAATGAAATGCAATGCAATGAAACGCAATGAAATGCAATGAAAGGAAATGAAATGGAATGAAATGAAGAGGTGTGGAAATGCCATGAAATTTATTGAAATGAAATGAAATGCAATGAAATGCCATGAAATGAAATGAAATGAAATGAAATGAAATGAAATGAAATGAAATGAAGAAGTGTGGAAATGCCATGAAATGAAATGAAATGAAATGAAATGAAATGAAATGAAATGAAATGAAATGAAAAGAAGAGGTTTGGAAACGGCAAGAAATGAAATAAAGAGGTTTGGAAATGCCAAGAAATGAAATGAAATGAATTGCTATGAAATGCAATGAAATGCAATGCAAATGAAATGAAATGGAATGAAGAGGTTTGGAAATGCCAAGAAATGAAATGAAATGCAATGCAATGAAATGCAATGAAATGCAATGAAATGAAATGAAATAAAATGAAATGAAAAGGTTTGGAAATGCCAACAAATGAAATGAAACGAAATTCCATGAAATGAAATGAAATCCATTGAAATGAAAAGCATTGAAATGAAATGAAATTAAATTAAATTAAAACAAATGAAATGAAATTAAATGAAAAGGTGAGGAAAAGCCATGGAATGAAATAAAATGAAATGAAATGAAATGAAATGAAATGAAATGTATTTAAATGAAGTGGTGTGGAAATGCCATGAAATGAAATGAAATGAAATGAAATAAAGAGCCGTGGAAATGCCATGAAATGAAATGAAATGAAATGAAATGAAATGAAGTGGTGTGGAAATGCCATGAAATGAAATGAAATGAAATGAAATGAAATGAAATGAAATGAAATGAAGCGGTTTGGAAATGGCAAGAAATGAAATGAAATGAAGCGGTTTGGAAATGCCAAGAAATGAAATGAAATGAATTGCTATGAAATGCAATGCAATGCAATGAAATGAAATGCAATGCAATGCAATGCAATGCAATGCAATGCAATGC
The DNA here is from genome assembly GCF_038088225.1 of Cyrtonyx montezumae. NCBI lineage: Eukaryota > Metazoa > Chordata > Aves > Galliformes > Odontophoridae > Cyrtonyx > Cyrtonyx montezumae. The sequence goes on along the minus strand of NW_027072099.1, from coordinate 189,927 downwards.
AATGAAATGAAATGAAATGAAATGAAATGAAATGAAATGAAATGAAATGAAATGAAATGAAATGAAGAGGTGTGGAAATGCCATGAAATGAAATGAAATGAAATGAAATGAAATGAAATGAAATGAAATGGAATGAAATGAAGAGGTGTGGAAATGCCATGAAATGAATTGAAATGAAATGAAATGCAATGAAATGCCATGAAATGAAATGAAATGAAATGAAATGAAATGAAATGAAATGAAATGAAATGAAGAAGTGTGGAAATGCCATGAAATGAAATGAAATGAAATGAATTGAAATGAAATGAAATGCAATGAAATGCCATGAAATGAAATGAAATGAAATGAAATGAAATGAAATGAAGAAGTGTGGAAATGCCATGAAATGAAATGAAATGAAATGAAATGAAATGAAATGAAATGAAATGAAATGAAAAGAAGAGGTTTGGAAACGGCAAGAAATGAAATGAAATAAAGAGTTTTGGAAATGCCAAGAAATGAAATGAAATGAATTGCTATGAAATGCAATGAAATGCAATGCAAATGAAATGAAATGGAATGAAGAGGTTTGGAAATGCCAAGAAATGAAATGAAATGCAATGCAATGAAACGCAATGAAATGCAATGAAAGGAAATGAAATGGAATGAAATGAAGAGGTGTGGAAATGCCATGAAATTTATTGAAATGAAATGAAATGCAATGAAATGCCATGAAATGAAATGAAATGAAATGAAATGAAATGAAATGAAATGAAATGAAATGAAATGAAATGAAGAAGTGTGGAAATGCCATGAAATGAAATGAAATGAAATGAAATGAAATGAAATGAAATGAAATGAAAAGAAGAGGTTTGGAAACGGCAAGAAATGAAATAAAGAGGTTTGGAAATGCCAAGAAATGAAATGAAATGAATTGCTATGAAATGCAATGAAATGCAATGCAAATGAAATGAAATGGAATGAAGAGGTTTGGAAATGCCAAGAAATGAAATGAAATGCAATGCAATGAAATGCAATGAAATGCAATGAAATGAAATGAAATAAAATGAAATGAAAAGGTTTGGAAATGCCAACAAATGAAATGAAACGAAATTCCATGAAATGAAATGAAATCCATTGAAATGAAATCCATTGAAATGAAATGAAATTAAATTAAATTAAAACAAATGAAATGAAATTAAATGAAAAGGTGAGGAAAAGCCATGGAATGAAATAAAATGAAATGAAATGAAATGAAATGAAATGAAATGAAATGAAATGTATTTAAATGAAGTGGTGTGGAAATGCCATGAAATGAAATGAAATGAAATGAAATAAAGAGGTTTGGAAATGCCATGAAATGAAATGAAATGAAATGAAATGGAATGAAGCGGTTTGGAAATGCCAAGAAATGAAATGAAATGAAATGAAATGAAATGAAATGAAATGAAATGCAATGAAATGCAATGCAATGAAATGCAATGCAATGAAATGAAATGAAATGAAATGAAATGAAATGAAATGAAATGAAATGAAGAGGTGTGGAAATGCCATGAAATGAAATGAAATGAAATGAAATGAAATGTAATGAAATGAAATGAAATAAAATAAAATGAAATGAAAAGGTTTGGAAATGCCAACAAATGAAATGAAATGAAATGCCATGAAATGAAATGAAATAAAGAGGTGTGGAAATGCCATGAAATGAAATGAAATGAAGTGAAATGGAATGAAGAGGTTTGGAAATGCCAAGAAATGAAATGAAATGAAATGCAATGAAATGCAATGAAATGCAATGCAATGAAATGAAATGAAATGAAATGAAATGAAATGAAATGAAATGAAATGAAATGAAATGAAATGAAGAAGTGTGGAAATGCCATGAAATGAAATGAAATGAAATGAAATGAAATGAAATGAAATGAAATGAAAAGAAGAGGTTTGGAAACGGCAAGAAATGAAATGAAATAAAGAGGTTTGGAAATGCCAAGAAATGAAATGAAATGAATTGCTATGAAATGCAATGAAATGCAATGCAAATGAAATGAAATGGAATGAAGAGGTTTGGAAATGCCAAGAAATGAAATGAAATGCAATGCAATGAAATGCAATGAAATGCAATGAAATGAAATGAAATGGAATGAAATGAAGAGGTGTGGAAATGCCATGAAATTTATTGAAATGAAATGAAATGCAATGAAATGCCATGAAATGAAATGAAAAGAAATGAAATGAAATGAAATGAAATGAAATGAAATGAAATGAAAAGAAGAGGTTTGGAAACGGCAAGAAATGAAATGAAATAAAGAGGTTTGGAAATGCCAAGAAATTAAATGAAATGAATTGCTATGAAATGCAATGAAATGCAATGCAAATGAAATGAAATGGAATGAAGAGGTTTGGAAATGCCAAGAAATGAAATGAAATGCAATGCAATGAAATGCAATGAAATGCAATGAAATGAAATGAAATAAAATGAAATGAAAAGGTTTGGAAATGCCAACAAATGAAATGAAACGAAATTCCATGAAATGAAATGAAATCCATTGAAATGAAAAGCATTGAAATGAAATGAAATTAAATTAAATTAAAACAAATGAAATGAAATTAAATGAAAAGGTGAGGAAAAGCCATGGAATGAAATAAAATGAAATGAAATGAAATGAAATGAAATGAAATGAAATGAAATGTATTTAAATGAAGTGGTGTGGAAATGCCATGAAATGAAATGAAATGAAATGAAGAGGTGTGGAAATGCCATGAAATGAAATGAAATGAAATGAAATGAAATGAAATGAAATGAAATGAAGCGGTTTGGAAATGGCAAGAAATGAAATGAAATAAAGTGGTTTGGAAATGCCAAGAAATGAAATGAAATGAATTGCTATGAAATGCAATGCAATGCAATGAAATGAAATGCAATGCAATGCAATGCAATGCAATGCAATGCAATGAAATGAAATGAAATGAAATGAAATGAAATGAAATGAAATGAAGAGGTGTGGAAATGCCATGAAATGAAATGAAATGAAATGAAATGAAATGGAATGAAATGAAGAGGTGTGGAAATGCCATGAAATGAATTGAAATGAAATGAAATGCAATGAAATGCCATGAAATGAAATGAAATGAAATGAAGAGGTGTGGAAATGCCATGAAATGAAATGAAATGAAATGAAATGAAATGAAATGAAATGAAATGAAATGTATTTAAATGAAGAGGTGTGAAAATGCCATGAAATGAAATGAAATGAAATGAAATGAAATGAAATGAAATGAAATGAAATGAAGAGGTGTGGAAATGCCATGAAATGAAATGAAATGCCATGAAATGCCATGAAATGCCATGAAATGAAATGCAATGAAATGAAATGAAATGAAATGTATTTATATGAAGAGGTGTGGAAATGCCATGAAATGAAATGAAATGAATTGAAATGAAGAGGTGTGAAAATGCCATGAAATAAAATGAAATGAAATGAAATGAAGAGGTGTGGAAATGCCATGAAATGAAATGAAATGAAATGAAATGAAATTAAATTAAATTAAATTAAAAGGTGTGGAAAAGCCATGGAATCAAATGAAATGAAATGAAATGAAATGAAATGAAATGTATTTAAATGAAGAGGTGTGGAAATGCCATGAAATGAAATGAAATGAAATGAAATGAAATGAAATGAAATGAAATGGAATGAAATGGAATGAAGTGTTTTGGAAATGCCAAGAAATGAAATGAAATGAAATGCAATGAAATGCCATGAAATGAAATGAAATGAAATGAAATGAAATGAAATGAAATGAAGAGGTGTGGAAATGCCATGAAATGAAATGAATTAAATGAAATGAAATGAAATGAAATGAAATGAAATGAAGCGGTTTGGAAATGGCAAGAAATGAAATGAAATAAAGTGGTTTGGAAATGCCAAGAAATGAAATGAAATGAATTGCTATGAAATGCAATGCAATGCAATGAAATGCAATGCAATGCAATGCAATGCAATGCAATGCAATGAAATGAAATGAAATGAAATGAAATGAAATGAAATGAAATGAAGAGGTGTGGAAATGCCATGAAATGAAATGAAATGAAATGAAATGAAATGAAATGGAATGAAATGAAGAGGTGTGGAAATGCCATGAAATGAATTGAAATGAAATGAAATGCAATGAAATGCCATGAAATGAAATGAAATGAAATGAAATGAAATGAAATGAAATGAAATGAAATGTATTTAAATTAAGTGGTGTGGAAATGCCATGAAATGAAATGAAATGAAATAAAGAGGTTTGGAAATGCCATGAAATGAAATGAAATGAAATGAAATGGAATGAAGCGGTTTGGAAATGCCAAGAAATGAAATGAAATGAAATGAAATGAAATGAAATGCAATGAAATGCAATGCAATGAAATGCAATGCAATGCAATGAAATGAAATGAAATGAAATGAAATGAAATGAAATGAAATGAAATGAAATGAAATGAAGAGGTGTGGAAATGCCATGAAATGAAATGAAATGAAATGAAATGAAATGTAATGAAATGAAATGAAATAAAATAAAATGAAATGAAAAGGTTTGGAAATGCCAACAAATGAAATGAAATGAAATGCCATGAAATGAAATGAAATAAAGAGGTGTGGAAATGCCATGAAATGAAATGAAATGAAGTGAAATGGAATGAAGAGGTTTGGAAATGCCAAGAAATGAAATGAAATGAAATGCAATGAAATGCAATGAAATGCAATGCAATGCAATGAAATGAAATGAAATGAAATGAAATGAAATGAAATGAAATGAAATGAAATGAAATGAAGAAGTGTGGAAATGCCATGAAATGAAATGAAATGAAATGAAATGAAATGAAATGAAATGAAATGAAATGAAAAGAAGAGGTTTGGAAACGGCAAGAAATGAAATGAAATAAAGAGGTTTGGAAATGCCAAGAAATGAAATGAAATGAATTGCTATGAAATGCAATGAAATGCAATGCAAATGAAATGAAATGGAATGAAGAGGTTTGGAAATGCCAAGAAATGAAATGAAATGCAATGCAATGAAATGCAATGAAATGCAATGAAATGAAATGAAATGGAATGAAATGAAGAGGTGTGGAAATGCCATGAAATTTATTGAAATGAAATGAAATGCAATGAAATGCCATGAAATGAAATGAAAAGAAATGAAATGAAATGAAATGAAATGAAATGAAATGAAGAAGTGTGGAAATGCCATGAAATGAAATGAAATGAAATGAAATGAAATGAAATGAAATGAAATGAAAAGAAGAGGTTTGGAAACGGCAAGAAATGAAATGAAATAAAGAGGTTTGGAAATGCCAAGAAATGAAATGAAATGAATTGCTATGAAATGCAATGAAATGCAATGCAAATGAAATGAAATGGAATGAAGAGGTTTGGAAATGCCAAGAAATGAAATGAAATGCAATGCAATGAAATGCAATGAAATGCAATGAAATGAAATGAAATAAAATGAAATGAAAAGGTTTGGAAATGCCAACAAATGAAATGAAACGAAATTCCATGAAATGAAATGAAATCCATTGAAATGAAAAGCATTGAAATGAAATGAAATTAAATTAAATTAAAACAAATGAAATGAAATTAAATGAAAAGGTGAGGAAAAGCCATGGAATGAAATAAAATGAATTGAAATGAAATGAAATGAAATGAAATGTATTTAAATGAAGTGGTGCGGAAATGCCATGAAATGAAATGAAATGAAATGAAATAAAGAGCCGTGGAAATGCCATGAAATGAAATGAAATGAAATGAAGAGGTGTGGAAATGCCATGAAATGAAATGAAATGAAATGAAATGAAATGAAATGAAATGAAATGAAATGAAGCGGTTTGGAAATGGCAAGAAATGAAATGAAATAAAGTGGTTTGGAAATGCCAAGAAATGAAATGAAATGAATTGCTATGAAATGCAATGCAATGCAATGAAATGAAATGCAATGCAATGCAATGCAATGCAATGCAATGCAATGAAATGAAATGAAATGAAATGAAATGAAATGAAGAGGTGTGGAAATGCCATGAAATGAAATGAAATGAAATGAAATGAAATGAAATGAAATGAAATGAAATGGAATGAAATGAAGAGGTGTGGAAATGCCATGAAATGAATTGAAATGAAATGAAATGCAATGAAATGCCATGAAATGAAATGAAATGAAATGAAGAGGTGTGGAAATGCCATGAAATGAAATGAAATGAAATGAAATGAAATGAAATGAAATGAAATGAAATGAAATGTATTTAAATGAAGAGGTGTGAAAATGCCATGAAATGAAATGAAATGAAATGAAATGAAATGAAATGAAATGAAATGAAATGAAGAGGTGTGGAAATGCCATGAAATGAAATGAAATGCCATGAAATGCCATGAAATGCCATGAAATGAAATGCAATGAAATGAAATGAAATGAAATGTATTTATATGAAGAGGTGTGGAAATGCCATGAAATGAAATGAAATGAATTGAAATGAAGAGGTGTGAAAATGCCATGAAATAAAATGAAATGAAATGAAATGAAGAGGTGTGGAAATGCCATGAAATGAAATGAAATGAAATGAAATGAAATTAAATTAAATTAAATTAAATTAAATTAAAAGGTGTGGAAAAGCCATGGAATCAAATGAAATGAAATGAAATGAAATGAAATGAAATGTATTTAAATGAAGAGGTGTGGAAATGCCATGAAATGAAATGAAATGAAATGAAATGAAATGAAATGAAATGAAATGAAATGAAATGAAATGGAATGAAATGGAATGAAGTGTTTTGGAAATGCCAAGAAATGAAATGAAATGAAATGCAATGAAATGCCATGAAATGAAATGAAATGAAATGAAATGAAATGAAATGAAATGAAATGAAATGAAGAGGTGTGGAAATGCCATGAAATGAAATGAATTAAATGAAATGAAATGAAATGAAATGAAATGAAATGAAGCGATTTGGAAATGGCAAGAAATGAAATGAAATAAAGTGGTTTGGAAATGCCAAGAAATGAAATGAAATGAATTGCTATGAAATGCAATGCAATGCAATGAAATGAAATGCAATGCAATGCAATGCAATGCAATGCAATGCAATGAAATGAAATGAAATGAAATGAAATGAAATGAAATGAAATGAAATGAAATGAAGAGGTGTGGAAATGCCATGAAATGAAATGAAATGAAATGAAATGAAATGAAATGGAATGAAATGAAGAGGTGTGGAAATGCCATGAAATGAATTGAAATGAAATGAAATGCAATGAAATGCCATGAAATGAAATGAAATGAAATGAAATGAAATGAAATGAAATGAAATGAAATGAAATGAAGAAGTGTGGAAATGCCATGAAATGAAATGAAATGAAATGAAATGAAATGAAATGAAATGAAATGAAATGAAAAGAAGAGGTTTGGAAACGGCAAGAAATGAAATGAAATAAAGAGGTTTGGAAATGCCAAGAAATGAAATGAAATGAATTGCTATGAAATGCAATGAAATGCAATGCAAATGAAATGAAATGGAATGAAGAGGTTTGGAAATGCCAAGAAATGAAATGAAATGCAATGCAATGAAACGCAATGAAATGCAATGAAAGGAAATGAAATGGAATGAAATGAAGAGGTGTGGAAATGCCATGAAATTTATTGAAATGAAATGAAATGCAATGAAATGCCATGAAATGAAATGAAATGAAATGAAATGAAATGAAATGAAATGAAATGAAATGAAATGAAATGAAATGAAGTGTGGAAATGCCATGAAATGAAATGAAATGAAATGAAATGAAATGAAATGAAATGAAATGAAATGAAATGAAATGAAAAGAAGAGGTTTGGAAACGGCAAGAAATGAAATGAAATAAAGAGGTTTGGAAATGCCAAGAAATGAAATGAAATGAATTGCTATGAAATGCAATGAAATGCAATGCAAATGAAATGAAATGGAATGAAGAGGTTTGGAAATGCCAAGAAATGAAATGAAATGCAATGCAATGAAATGCAATGAAATGCAATGAAATGAAATGAAATAAAATGAAATGAAAAGGTTTGGAAATGCCAACAAATGAAATGAAACGAAATTCCATGAAATGAAATGAAATCCATTGAAATGAAATGCATTGAAATGAAATGAAATTAAATTAAATTAAAACAAATGAAATGAAATTAAATGAAAAGGTGAGGAAAAGCCATGGAATGAAATAAAATGAAATGAAATGAAATGAAATGAAATGAAATGAAATGTATTTAAATGAAGTGGTGTGGAAATGCCATGAAATGAAATGAAATGAAATGAAATAAAGAGCCGTGGAAATGCCATGAAATGAAATGAAATGAAATGAAATGGAATGAAGCGGTTTGGAAATGCCAAGAAATGAAATGAAATGAAATGAAATGAAATGCAATGAAATGCAATGCAATGAAATGCAATGCAATGAAATGAAATGAAATGAAATGAAATGAAATGAAATGAAGAGGTGTGGAAATGCCATGAAATGAAATGAAATGAAATGAAATGAAATGTAATGAAATGAAATGAAATAAAATAAAATGAAATGAAAAAGTTTGGAAATGCCAACAAATGAAATGAAATGAAATGCCATGAAATGAAATGAAATAAAGAGGTGTGGAAATGCCATGAAATGAAATGAAATGAAGTGAAATGGAATGAAGAGGTTTGGAAATGCCAAGAAATGAAATGAAATGAAATGCAATGAAATGCTATGAAATGCAATGCAATGAAATGAAATGAAATGAAATGAAATGCCATGAAATGAAATGAAATGAAGTGAAATGAAATGAAGAGGTGTGGAAATGCCATGAAATGAAATGAAATGAAATGAAATGAAATGAAATGAAATGAAATGAAATGAAAAGAAGAGGTTTGGAAATGGCAAGAAATGAAATGAAATAAAGAGGTTTGGAAATGCCAAGAAATGAAATGAAATGAATTGCTATGAAATGCAATGAAATGCAGTGAAATGAAATGAAATGAAATGAAATGAAATGAAATGAAATGAAATGAAATGAAATGAAGAGGTGTGGAAATGCCATGAAATGAAATGAAATGAAATGAAATGAAATGAAATGAAATGAAATGAAATGAAATGAAGAGGTTTGGAAATGCCAACAAATGAAATGAAATGCCATGAAATGAAATGAAATGAAATGAAATGAAATGAAATGAAGAGGTGTGGAAATGCCATGAAATGAAATGAAATGAAATGAAATGAAATGAAATGAAATGAAATGGAATGAAGAGGTTTGGAAATGCCAAGAAATGAAATGAAATGAAATGCAATGAAATGCAATGCAATGAAATGAAATGAAATGAAATGAAATGAAATGAAATGAAATGAAATGAAATGAAATGCCATGAAATGAAATGAAGAGGTGTGGAAATGCCATGAAATGAAATGAAATGAAATGAAATGAAATGAAATGAAATGAAATGAAAAGAAGAGGTTTGGAAATGGCAAGAAATGAAATGAAATAAAGAGGTTTGGAAATGCCAAGAAATGAAATGAAATGAATTGCTATGAAATGCAATGAAATGCAATGAAATGAAATGAAATGAAATGAAATGAAATGAAATGAAATGAAATGAAATGAAGAGGTGTGGAAATGAAATGAAATGAAATGAAATGAAATGAAATGAAATGAAGAGGTTTGGAAATGCCAACAAATGAAATGAAATGAAATGAAATGCCATGAAATGAAATGAAATGAAATGAAATGAAATGAAATGAAATGAAGAGGTGTGGAAATGCCATGAAATGAAATGAAATGAAATGAAATGAAATGAAATGAAATGAAATGGAATGAAGAGGTTTGGAAATGCCAAGAAATGAAATGAAACGAAATGCAATGAAATGCAGTGAAATGCAATGAAATGCAATGCAATGAAATGAAATGAAATGAAATGAAATGAAATGAAATGAAATGAAATGAAATGAAATGAAATGAAATGAAGAGGTGTGGAATTGCCATGAAATGAAATGAAATGAAACGAAATGAAATGAAATGAAATGAAATGAAGAGGTGTGGAAATGCCATGAAATGAAATGAAATGAAATGCCATGAAATGAAATGAAATGAAATGCCATGAAATGAAATGAAATGAAATGAAATAAAGAGGTGTGGAAATGCCATGAAATGAAATGCAATGCAAGGCAATGAAATGAAATGAAATGAAATGAAATGAAATGAAATGAAATGAAATGAAATGAAATGAAATGAAACGAAGAGGTTTGGAAATGGCAAGAAATGAAATGAAATAAAGACGTTTGGAAATGCCAAGAAATGAAATGAAATGAATTGCTATGAAATGCAATGAAATGCAATGCAAATGAAATGACATGGAATGAAGAGGTTTGGAAATGCCAAGAAATGAAATGAAATGAAATGAAATGAAATGAAATGAAATGAAATGCAATGAAATGCAATGCAATGCAATGCAATGCAATGAAATGAAATGAAATGAAATGAAATGAAATGAAATGAAATGAAATGAAATGAAATGAAATGAAGAGGTGTGGAAATGCCATGAAATGAAATGAAATGAAATGAAATGAAATGAAATGAAATGAAATGAAATGAAATGAAATAAAATAAAATGAAATGAAAAGGTTTGGAAATGCCAACAAATGAAATGAAATGAAATGCAATGAAATGCAATGCAATGCAATGCAATGCAATGCAATGAAATGAAATGAAATGAAATGAAATGAAATGAAATGGAATGAAGAGGTTTGGAAATGCCAAGAAATGAAATGAAATGAAATGAAATGAAATGCAATGAAATGCAATGAAATGAAATGAAACGAAATGAAATTAAATTAAATTAAATCAAATGAAATGAAATTAAATGAAAAGGTGTGGAAAAGCCATGGAATGAAATGAAATGAAATGAAATGAAATGAAATGTATTTAAATGAAGAGGTGTGGAAATGCCATGAAATGAAATGAAAGGAAATGAAATAAAGAGGTGTGGAAATGCCATGAAATGAAATGAAATGAAATGAAATGAAATGAAATGAAATGAAATGAAATGGAATGAAGAGGTTTGGAAATGCCATGAAATGAAATGAAATGAAATGAAATGAAATGCAATGAAATGCAATGAAATGCAATGAAATGCAATGCAATGCAATGCAATGCAATGCAATGAAATGAAATGAAATGAAATGAAATGAAATGAAGAGGTGTGGAAATGCCATGAAATGAAATGAAATGAAATGAAATGAAATGTAATGAAATGAAATGAAATAAAATAAAATGAAATGAAAAGGTTTGGAAATGCCAACAAATGAAATGAAATGAAATGCAATGAAATGCAATGCAATGCAATGAAATGAAATGAAATGAAATGAAATGAAATGAAGAGGTGTGGAAATGCCATGAAATGAAATGAAATGAAATGAAATGAAATGAAATGAAATGAAGAGGTGTGGAAATGCCATGAAATGAAATGCCATGAAATGAAATGAAATGAAATGAAATAAAATAAAATGAAATGAAAAGGTTTGGAAATGCCAACAAATTAAATGAAATGAAATGCCATGAAATGAAATGAAATCCAGTGAAATGAAATGCAATGAAATGAAATGAAATGAAATGAAATGAAATTAAATTAAATTAAATTAAATTAAATTAAAAGGTGTGGAAAAGCCATGGAATGAAATGAAATGAAATGAAATGAAATGAAATGTATTTAAATGAAGAGGTGTGGAAAAGTCATGAAATGAAATCAAATGAAATGAAATGAAATGTAATGAAATGAAATGAAATGTAATAGACTGAAATTGAACTAAATGAAATGAAGAGGTGTGTAAATGCCATGAAATGAAATGAAATGAAATGAAATGAAATGAAATGAAATGAAATGTATTTATATGTAGAGGTGTGGAAATGCCATGAAATGAAATGAAATGAAATGAAATGAAATGAAATGAAATGAAATGAAATGAAGAGGTGTGGAAATGCCATGAAATGAAATGAAATGCCATGAAATGCCATGAAATGCCATGAAATGAAATGCAATGAAATGAAATGAAATGAAATGTATTTATATGAAGAGGTGTGGAAATGCCATGAAATGAAATGAAATGAATTGAAATGAAGAGGTGTGAAAATGCCATGAAATAAAATGAAATGAAATGAAATGAAATGAAATGAAATGTATTTAAATGAAGAGGTGTGGAAATGCCATGAAATGAAATGAAATGAAATGAAATGAAATGAAATGAAATGGAATGAAATGGAATGAAGTGTTTTGGAAATGCCAAGAAATGAAATGAAATGAAATGCAATGAAATGCCATGAAATGAAATGAAATGAAATGAAATGAAATGAAATGAAACGAAATGAAGAGGTGTGGAAATGCCATGAAATGAAATGAAATGAAATGAAATGAAATGAAATGAAATGAAATGAAATGAAATGAAGCGGTTTGGAAATGGCAAGAAATGAAATGAAATAAAGTGGTTTGGAAATGCCAAGAAATGAAATGAAAAGGAATTGCTATGAAATGAAATGAAATGCAATGAAATGAAGAGGTGTGGAAATGCCATGAAATGAAATGAAATGAAATGAAATGAAATGAAATGAAATGAAATGAAATGAAGAGGTGTGGAAATGCCATGAAATGAAATGAAATGAAATGCAATGCAATGCAAGGAAATGAAATGCAATGCAATGCAATGCAATGCAATGCAATGCAAAGCAATGAAATGAAATGAAATGAAATGAAATGAAATGAAATGAAATGAAATGAAATGAAATGGAATGAAGAGGTTTGGAAATGCCAAGAAATGAAATGAAATGAAATGAAATGAAATGCAATGAAATGCAATGAAATGAAATGAAACGAAATGAAATTAAATTAAATTAAATCAAATGAAATGAAATTAAATGAAAAGGTGTGGAAAAGCCATGGAATGAAATGAAATGAAATGAAATGAAATGAAATGTATTTAAATGAAGAGGTGTGGAAATGCCATGAAATGAAATGAAAGGAAATGAAATAAAGAGGTGTGGAAATGCCATGAAATGAAATGAAATGAAATGAAATGAAATGAAATGAAATGAAATGAAATGAAATGGAATGAAGAGGTTTGGAAATGCCATGAAATGAAATGAAATGAAATGAAATGCAATGAAATGCAATGAAATGCAATGAAATGCAATGCAATGCAATGCAATGCAATGAAATGAAATGAAATGAAATGAAATGAAATGAAATGAAATGAAGAGGTGTGGAAATGCCATGAAATGAAATGAAATGAAATGAAATGAAATGTAATGAAATGAAATGAAATAAAATAAAATGAAATGAAAAGGTTTGGAAATGCCAACAAATGAAATGAAATGAAATGCAATGAAATGCAATGCAATGCAATGAAATGAAATGAAATGAAATGAAATGAAATGAAGAGGTGTGGAAATGCCATGAAATGAAATGAAATGAAATGAAATGAAATGAAATGAAGAGGTGTGGAAATGCCATGAAATGAAATGCCATGAAATGAAATGAAATGAAATGAAATAAAATAAAATGAAATGAAAAGGTTTGGAAATGCCAACAAATTAAATGAAATGAAATGCCATGAAATGAAATGAAATCCAGTGAAATGAAATGCAATGAAATGAAATGAAATGAAATGAAATGAAATTAAATTAAATTAAATTAAATTAAAAGGTGTGGAAAAGCCATGGAATGAAATGAAATGAAATGAAATGAAATGAAATGTATTTAAATGAAGAGGTGTGGAAAAGTCATGAAATGAAATCAAATGAAATGAAATGAAATGTAATGAAATGAAATGAAATGTAATAGACTGAAATTGAACTAAATGAAATGAAGAGGTGTGTAAATGCCATGAAATGAAATGAAATGCAATGAAATGAAATGAAATGTATTTATATGTAGAGGTGTGGAAATGCCATGAAATGAAATGAAATGAAATGAAATGAAATGAAATGAAATGAAATGAAATGAAATGAAATGAAGAGGTGTGGAAATGCCATGAAATGAAATGAAATGCCATGAAATGCCATGAAATGCCATGAAATGAAATGCAATGAAATGAAATGAAATGAAATGTATTTATATGAAGAGGTGTGGAAATGCCATGAAATGAAATGAAATGAATTGAAATGAAGAGGTGTGAAAATGCCATGAAATAAAATGAAATGAAATGAAATGAAATGAAATGAAATGTATTTAAATGAAGAGGTGTGGAAATGAAATGAAATGAAATGAAATGAAATGAAATGAAATGAAATGGAATGAAATGGAATGAAGTGTTTTGGAAATGCCAAGAAATGAAATGAAATGAAATGCAATGAAATGCCATGAAATGAAATGAAATGAAATGAAATGAAATGAAATGAAACGAAATGAAGAGGTGTGGAAATGCCATGAAATGAAATGAAATGAAATGAAATGAAATGAAATGAAATGAAATGAAGCGGTTTGGAAATGGCAAGAAATGAAATGAAATAAAGTGGTTTGGAAATGCCAAGAAATGAAATGAAAAGGAATTGCTATGAAATGAAATGAAATGAAATGCAATGAAATGAAATGAAATGAAATGAAATGAAATGAAATGAAATGAAATGAAATGAAATGAAATGAAGAGGTGTGGAAATGCCATGAAATGAAATGAAATGAAATGCAATGCAATGCAAGGAAATGAAATGCAATGCAATGCAATGCAATGCAATGCAATGAAATGAAATGAAATGAAATGAAATGAAATGAAATGAAATGAAATGAAATGAAAGGAAATGAAATGAAGAGGTGTGGAAATGCCATGAAATGAAATGAAATGAAATGAAATGAAATGAAATGAAATGAAATGGAATGAAATGAAGAGGTGTGGAAATGCCATGAAATGAATTGAAATGAAATGAAATGGAATGAAATGCCATGAAATGAAATGAAATGAAATGAAATGAAATGAAATGAAATGAAGTGTGGAAATGCCATGAAATGAAATGAAATGAAATGTAATGAAATGAAATGAAATGAAATGAAATGAAATGAAAAGAAGAGGTTTGGAAACGGCAAGAAATGAAATGAAATAAAGAGGTTTGGAAATGCCAAGAAATGAAATGAAATGAATTGCTATGAAATGCAATGAAATGCAATGCAAATGAAATGAAATGGAATGAAGAGGTTTGGAAATGCCAAGAAATGAAATGAAATGCAATGCAATGAAATGCAATGAAATGCAATGAAATGAAATGAAATGAAGAGGTGAGGAAATGCCATGAAATGAAATGAAATGAAATGAAATGAAATGAAATGAAATGAAATAAAATGAAATGAAAAGGTTTGGGAATGCCAACAAATGAAATGAAACGAAATTCCATGAAATGAAATGAAATCCATTGAAATGAAATGCATTGAAATGAAATGAAATTAAATTAAATTAAAACAAATGAAATGAAATTAAATGAAAAGGTGAGGAAAAGCCATGGAATGAAATAAAATGAAACGAAATGAAATGAAATGAAATGAAATGTATTTAAATGAAGTGGTGTGGAAATGCCATGAAATGAAATGAAATGAAATGAAATAAAGAGGTGTGGAAATGCCATGAAATGAAATGAAATGAAATGGAATGAAGCGGTTTGGAAATGCCAAGAAATGAAATGAAATGAAATGAAATGAAATGAAATGAAATGCAATGCAATGAAATGCAATGCAATGAAATGAAATGAAATGAAATGAAATGAAATGAAATGAAATGAAATGAAATGAAGAGGTGTGGAATTGCCATGAAATGAAATGAAATGAAATGAAACGAAATGAAATGAAATGAAATGAAGAGGTGTGGAAATGCCATGAAATGAAATGAAATGAAATGCCATGAAATGAAATGAAATGAAATGAAATGAAATAAAGAGGTGTGGAAATGCCATGAAATGAAATGAAATGAAATGAAATGAAATGAAATGAAATGAAATGAAATGAAATGAAATGAAACGAAGAGGTTTGGAAATGGCAAGAAATGAAATGAAATAAAGACGTTTGGAAATGCCAAGAAATGAAATGAAATGAATTGCTATGAAATGCAATGAAATGCAATGCAAATGAAATGACATGGAATGAAGAAGTTTGGAAATGCCAAGAAATGAAATGAAATGAAATGAAATGAAATGCAATGCAATGAAATGCAATGCAATGCAATGCAATGAAATGAAATGAAATGAAATGAAATGAAATGAAATGAAATGAAATGAAATGAAGAAATGTGGAAATGCCATGAAATGAAATGAAATGAAATGAAATGAAATGAAATGAAATGAAATAAAATAAAATGAAATGAAAAGGTTTGGAAATGCCAACAAATGAAATGAAATGAAATGCAATGAAATGCAATGCAATGCAATGCAATGAAATGAAATGAAATGAAATGAAATGAAATGAAATGGAATGAAGAGGTTTGGAAATGCCAAGAAATGAAATGAAATGAAATGAAATGAAATGAAATGAAATGAAATGCAATGAAATGCAATGAAATGAAATGAAACGAAATGAAATGAAATTAAATTAAATCAAATGAAATGAAATTAAATGAAAAGGTGTGGAAAAGCCATGGAATGAAATGAAATGAAATGAAATGTATTTAAATGAAGAGGTGTGGAAATGCCATGAAATGAAATGAAAGGAAATGAAATAAAGAGGTGTGGAAATGCCATGAAATGAAATGAAATGAAATGAAATGAAATGAAATGAAATGAAATGAAATGAAATTGAATGAAGAGGTTTGGAAATGCCATGAAATGAAATGAAATGAAATGCAATGAAATGCAATGAAATGCAATGCAATGCAATGCAATGAAATGAAATGAAATGAAATGAAATGAAATGAAATGAAATGAAGAGGTGTGGAAATGCCATGAAATGAAATGAAATGAAATGAAATGAAATGAAATGAAATGAAATAAAATGAAATGAAAAGGTTTGGAAATGCCAACAAATGAAATGAAATGAAATGCAATGCAAGGCAATGAAATGAAATGAAATGAAATGAAATGAAATGAAATGAAATGAAATGAAATGAAATGAAGAGGTGTGGAAATGCCATGAAATGAAATGAAATGAAATGAAATGAAATGAAATGAAATGAAATGAAGAGGTTTGGAAATGCCAACAAATGAAATGAAATGAAATGCCATGAAATGAAATGAAATGAAATGAAATGAAATGAAATAAAATAAAATGAAATGAAAAGGTTTGGAAATGCCAACAAATTAAATGAAATGAAATGCCATGAAATGAAATGAAATCCAGTGAAATGAAATGCAATGAAATGAAATGAAATGAAATGAAATTAAATTAAATGAAATGAAATTAAATGAAAAGGTGTGGAAAAGCCATGGAATGAAATGAAATGAAATGAAATGAAATGAAATGTATTTAAATGAAGAGGTGTGGAAAAGTCATGAAATGAAATGCAATGAAATGAAATGAAATGTAATGAAATGAAATGAAATGTAATAGACTGAAATTGAACTAAATGAAATGAAGAGGTGTGTAAATGCCATGAAATGAAATGAAATGAAATGAAATGAAATTAAATTAAATTAAATTAAATTAAATTAAATTAAATTAAATGAAGAGGTTTGGAAATGCCATGAAATGAAATGAAATGAAATGAAATGAAATGAAATGAAATTAAATTAAATTAAATGAAAAGGTGTGGAAAAGCCATGGAATGAAATGAAATGAAATGAAATGAAATGGAATGAAATGGAATGAAGTGTTTTGGAAATGCCAAGAAATGAAATGAAATGAAATGCAATGAAATGCCATGAAATGAAATGAAATGAAATGAAATGAAATGAAATGAAATGAAATGAAATGAAATGAAATGAAGAGGTGTGGAAATGCCATGAAACGAAATGAAATGAAATGAAATGAAATGTAATGAAATGAAATGAAATAAAATAAAATGAAATGAAAAGGTTTGGAAATGCCAACAAATGAAATGAAATGAAATGCAATGAAATGCAATGCAATGCAATGAAATGAAATGAAATGAAATGAAATGAAATGAAATGAAATGAAATGAAGAGGTGTGGAAACGCCATGAAATGAAATGAAATGAAATGAAATGAAATGAAATAAAATGAAGTGAAAAGGTTTGGAAATGCCAACAAATGAAATGAAATGAAATGCCATGAAATGAAATGAAATCCAATGAAATGAAATGCAATGAAAGGCAATGAAATGAAAAGAAATGAAATGAAATGGAATGAAGAGTTTTGGAAATGCCAAGAAATGAAATGAAATGAAATGAAATGAAATGAATAGGGGTGGAAATGTCATGAAATGTAATGAAATGAAATAAAATGAAATAAAATAAAATGAAAAGAAATGAAAAGGTTTGGAAATGCCAAGAAATGAAATGAAATGAAATGCTATGATATGCTATGAAATGCAAAGAAATGCAAAGAAATGAAATGAAATGAAATGAAATGAAATGAAATGAAATGAAATGAAGAGGGGTGGAAATGTCATGAAACGAAATGAAACGAAATGAAATGAAATAAAATGAAATGAAATGAAATGAAATGAAATGAAATGAAATGAAATGAAATGAAGAGGTGTGGAAATGCCATGAAATGAAATGAAATGAAATGAAATGAAATGAAATGAAATGAAATGAAATGAAGAGGTGTGGAAACGCCATGAAATGAAATGAAATGAAATGAAATGAAATGAAATGAAATAAAATGAAATGAAATGAAGAGGTTTGGAAATGCCAACAAATGAAATGAAATGAAATGAAATGAAATGAAATGAAGAGGTGTGGAAATGCCATGAAATGAAACGAAATGAAATGAAATGAAATGTATTTAGATGAAGAGGTGTGGAAATGCCATAAAATGAAATGAAACGAAATGAAATGAAATGAAATGAAATGTATTTAAATGAAGAGGTGTGGAAATGAAATGAAATGAAATGAAATGAAATGAAATGAATAGGTGTGGAAATGCCATAAAATGAAATGAAATGAAATGATATGAAATGAAATGTATTTAAATGAAGAGGTGTGGAAATGCCATGAAATGAAATGAAATGAAATGAAATGTAATGAAATGAAATGAAATGAAATGTATTTAAATGAACAGGTGTGGAAATGCCATGAAATGAAATGAAATGAAATGAAATGTAATGAAATGAAATGAAATGAAAAGAAACGAAATGAAATAAAATGAACAGGTGTGGAAATGCCATGAAATGAAATGAAATGAAATGAAATGAAATGAAATGAAATGAAATGAAATGAAATGAAATGAAATAAAATGAAGAGGTGTGGAAATGCCATGAAATGAAATGAATTGAAATGAAATGACATGAAATGTAATGAAATGAAATGAAATGAAATGAAGAGGTGTGGAAATGCCATGAAATGAAATGAAATGAAATGAAATGAAATGAAATGAAATGAAATGAAGAGGTGTGGAAATGCCATGAAATGAAATGAAATGAAAAGAAATGAAATGAAATGAAATGAAATATAATGAAATGAAATGTATTTAAATGAAGAGGTGTGGAAATGCCATGAAATGAAATGAAATGAAATGAAATGAAATGAAACAAAATGAAATGAAATGAAATGAAATGAAATGAAATGAAGAGGTGTGGAAATGCTATGAAATGAAATGAAATGAAATGAAATGAAATGTATTTAAATGAAGAGGTGTGAAAATGCCATGAAATGAAATGAAATGAAATGAAATGAAATGAAATGAAATGAAATGAAATGAAGAGGTGTGGAAACGCCATGAAATGAAATGAAATGAAATGAAATGAAATGAAATGAAATGAAATGAAATGAAATAAAATAAAATGAAATGAAAAGGTTTGGAAATGCCAACATATGAAATGAAATCAAATGCAATGAAATGCAATGCAATGCAATGCAATGCAATGAAATGAAATGAAATGAAATGAAATGAAATGAAATGAAATGAAATGAAATGAAATGAAATGAAGAGGTGTGGAAATGCCATGAAATGAAATGAAATGAAATGAAATGAAATGAAATGAAATGAAATGAAATGCCATGAAATGAAATGAAATGAAATGAAATGAAATGAAATGGAATGAAGAGGTTTGGAAATGCCAAGAAATGAAATGAAATGAAATGCAATGAAATGCCAGGAAATGCAATGAAATGAAATGAAACGAAATGAAATGAAATTAAATTAAATCAAATGAAATTAAATTAAATGAAAAGGTGTTGAAAAGCCATGGAATGAAATGAAATGAAATGAAATGAAATGAAATGTATTTAAATGAAGAGGTGTGGAAATGCCATGAAATGAAATGAAAGGAAATGAAATAAAGAGGTGTGGAAATGCCATGAAATGAAATGAAATGAAATGAAATGAAATGAAATGAAATGAAATGAAATGAAATGAAATGGAATGAAGAGGTTTGGAAATCCCATGAAATGAAATGAAATGAAATGAAATGCAATGAAATGCAATGAAATGCAATGCAATGCAATGAAATGCAATGAAATGCAATGCAATGCAATGAAATGAAATGAAATGAAATGAACTGAAATGAAATGAAATGAAATGAAATGAAGAGGTGTGGAAATGCCATGAAATGAAATGGAATGAAATGAAATGAAATGTAATGAAATGAAATGAAATAAAATAAATTTAAATGAAAAGGTTTGGAAATGCCAACAAATGAAATGAAATGAAATGCAATGAAATGCAATGCAATGCAATGAAATGAAATGAAATGAAATGAAATTAAATTAAATTAAATTAAATTAAATTAAAAGGTGTGGAAAAGCCATGGAATGAAATGAAATGAAATGAAATGAAATGAAATGAAATGAAATGAAATGAAATGAAATGTATTTCAATGAAGAGGTGTGGAAAAGTCATGAAATGAAATCAAATGAAATGAAATGAAATGTAATGAAATGAAATGAAATGTAATAGACTGAAATTGAACTAAATGAAATGAAGAGGTGTGTAAATGCCATGAAATGAAATGAAATGTAATGAAATGAAATGAAATGAAATGAAATGAAATGAAGAGGTGTGGAAATGCCATGAAATGAAATGAAATGCCATGAAATGCCATGAAATGCCATGAATGAAATGCAATGAAATGAAATGAAATGAAATGTATTTATATGAAGAGGTGTGGAAATGCCATGAAATGAAATGAAATGAATTGAAATGAAGAGTTGTGAAAATGCCATGAAATGAAATGAAATGAAATGAAATGAAATGAAATGTTATGAAATGAAATGAAATAAAATAAAATGAAATGAAAAGGTTTGGAAATGCCAACAAATGAAATGAAATGAAATGCAATGAAATGCAATGCAATGCAATGCAATGAAATGAAATGAAATGAAATGAAATGAAATGAAATGAAATGAAATGAAATGAAGA
Source organism: Cyrtonyx montezumae (assembly GCF_038088225.1). Lineage (NCBI taxonomy): Eukaryota > Metazoa > Chordata > Aves > Galliformes > Odontophoridae > Cyrtonyx > Cyrtonyx montezumae. The sequence goes on along the minus strand of NW_027072099.1, from coordinate 168,476 downwards.
GGTGTGGAAACGCCATGAAAAGAAATGAAATGAAATGAAATGAAATGAAATGAAATGAAATGAAATGAAATGAAATGAAATGAAGAGGTTTGGAAATGCCAACAAATGAAATGAATTGAAATGCAATGAAATGCAATGAAATGAAATGAAATGAAATGAAATGAAATGAAATGAAATGAAATGAAGAGGTGTGGAAATGCCATGAAATGCAATGAAATGAAATGCAATGAAATAGAATGCAGTGAAATGAAATGAAATGAAATGAAATGAAATGAAATGAAATGAAATGAAATGAAATGAAATGAAATGTATTTAAATGAAGAGGTGTGGAAATGCAATGAAATGTAATGCAACGAAATGCAATGCAGTGAAATGAAACGAAATGAAATGAAATGAAATGAAATGAAATGAATTGAAATGTATTTAAATGAAGAGGTGTGGAAATGCCATTAAATGAAATGAAATGAAATGAAATGAAATGAAATGAAATGAAATGAAATGAAATGAAATGAAATGAAGAGGTGTGGAAATGCCATGAAATGAAATGAAATGAAATGCCATGAAATGCCATGAAATGAAATGAAATTAAATGAAAAGGTGTGGAAAAGCCATGGAATGAAATGAAATGAAATGAAATGAAATGAAATGAAATGTATTTAAATGAAGAGGTGTGGAAAAGTCATGAAATGAAATCAAATGAAATGAAATGAAATGTAATGAAATGAAATGAAATGTAATAGACTGAAATTGAACTAAATGAAATGAAGAGGTGTGTAAATGCCATGAAATGAAATGAAATGAAATGAAATGAAATGAAATGAAATTAAATTAAATTAAATTAAATTAAATTAAATGAAGAGGTTTGGAAATGCCATGAAATGAAATGAAATGAAATGAAATGAAATTAAATGAAATTAAATTAAATTAAATTAAATGAAAAGGTGTGGAAAAGCCATGGAATGAAATGAAATGAAATGAAATGAAATGAAATGAAATGAAATGAAAAGAAACGAAATGAAATAAAATGAAGAGGTGTGGAAATGCCATGAAATGAAATGAAATGAAATGAAACAAAATGAAATGAAATGAAATGAAATGAAATGAAATGAAATGTATTTAAATGAAGAGGTGTGAAAATGCCATGAAATGAAATGAAATGAAATGAAATGAAATGAAATGAAGAGGTGTGGAAACGCCATGAAATGAAATGAAATGAAATGAAATGAAATGAAATGAAATGAAATGAAATAAAATAAAATGAAATGAAAAGGTTTGGAAATGCCAACATATGAAATGAAATCAAATGCAATGAAATGCAATGAAATGCAATGCAATGCAATGAAATGCAATGAAATGAAATGAAATGAAATGAAATGAAATGAAATGAAGAGGTGTGGAAATGCCATGAAATGAAATGAAATGAAATGAAATGAAATGAAATGAAATGAAATGAAATGAAATGAAATGCCATGAAATGAAATGAAATGAAATGAAATGAAATGGAATGAAGAGGTTTGGAAATGCCAAGAAATGAAATGAAATGAAATGCAATGAAATGCAATGAAATGCAATGAAATGAAATGAAACGAAATGAAATGAAATTAAATTAAATCAAATGAAATGAAATTAAATGAAAAGGTGTTGAAAAGCCATGGAATGAAATGAAATGAAATGAAATGAAATGAAATGTATTTAAATGAAGAGGTGTGGAAATGCCATGAAATGAAATGAAAGGAAATGAAATAAAGAGGTGTGGAAATGCCATGAAATGAAATGAAATGAAATGAAATGAAATGAAATGAAATGAAATGGAATGAAGAGGTTTGGAAATCCCATGAAATGAAATGAAATGAAATGAAATGAAATGCAATGAAATGCAATGAAATGCAATGCAATGCAATGAAATGCAATGAAATGCAATGCAATGCAATGAAATGAAATGAAATGAAATGAACTGAAATGAAATGAAATGAAATGAAATGAAGAGGTGTGGAAATGCCATGAAATGAAATGGAATGAAATGAAATGAAATGTAATGAAATGAAATGAAATAAAATAAATTTAAATGAAAAGGTTTGGAAATGCCAACAAATGAAATGAAATGAAATGCAATGAAATGCAATGCAATGCAATGCAATGAAATGAAATGAAATGAAATTAAATTAAATTAAATTAAATTAAATGAAATTAAATGAAAAGGTGTGGAAAAGCCATGGAATGAAATGAAATGAAATGAAATGAAATGAAATGAAATGAAATGAAATGTATTTCAATGAAGAGGTGTGGAAAAGTCATGAAATGAAATCAAATGAAATGAAATGAAATGTAATGAAATGAAATGAAATGTAATAGACTGAAATTGAACTAAATGAAATGAAGAGGTGTGTAAATGCCATGAAATGAAATGAAATGAAATGAAATGAAATGAAATGAAATGAAATGAAATGAAGAGGTGTGGAAATGCCATGAAATGAAATGAAATGCCATGAAATGCCATGAAATGCCATGAATGAAATGCAATGAAATGAAATGAAATGAAATGTATTTATATGAAGAGGTGTGGAAATGCCATGAAATGAAATGAAATGAATTGAAATGAAGAGGTTTGAAAATGCCATGAAATGAAATGAAATGAAATGAAATGAAATGAAATGAAATGAAATGAAATGTTATGAAATGAAATGAAATAAAATAAAATGAAATGAAAAGGTTTGGAAATGCCAACAAATGAAATGAAATGAAATGAAATGCAATGCAATGCAATGCAATGCAATGCAATGCAATGAAATGAAATGAAATGAAATGAAATGAAATGAAATGAAATGAAGAGGTGTGGAAACGCCATGAAAAGAAATGAAAAGAAATGAAATGAAATGAAATGAAATGAAATGAAATGAAATGAAATGAAATGAAATGAAGAGGTTTGGAAATGCCAACAAATGAAATGAATTGAAATGCAATGAAATGCAATGAAATGCAATGAAATGCAATGAAATGAAATGAAATGAAATGAAATGAAATGAAATGAAGAGGTGTGGAAATGCCATGAAATGAAATGAAATGCAATGAAATGAAATGCAATGAAATGAAATGCAATGAAATAGAATGCAGTGAAATGAAATGAAATGAAATGAAATGAAATGAAATGAAATGAAATGAAATGAAATGAAATGAAATGAAATGTATTTAAATTAAGAGGTGTGGAAATGCAATGAAATGAAATGCAACGAAATGCAATGCAGTGAAATGAAACGAAATGAAATGAAATGAAATGAAATGAAATGAAATGAAATGAATTGAAATGTATTTAAATGAAGAGGTGTGGAAATGCCATTAAATGAAATGAAATGAAATGAAATGAAATGAAATGAAATGAAATGAAGAGGTGTGGAAATGCCATGAAATGAAATGAAATGAAATGCCATGAAATGCCATGAAATGAAATGAAATGAAATGAAGAGGTGTGGAAATGCCATGAAATGAAATGAAATGAAATGAAATGAAATGAAATAAAATGAAGTGAAAAGGTTTGGAAATGCCAACAAATGAAATGAAATGAAATGCCATGAAATGAAATGAAATCCAATGAAATGAAATGCAATGAAAGGCAATGAAATGAAAAGAAATGAAATGAAATGGAATGAAGAGTTTTGGAAATGCCAAGAAATGAAATGAAATGAAATGAAATGAAATGAAATGAAATGAAATGAAATGAATAGGGGTAAAAATGTCATGAAAAGAAATGAAATGAAAAAAAATGAAATAAAATAAAATGAAATGAAATGAAAAGGTTTGGAAATGCCAAGAAATGAAATGAAATGAAATGCTATGAAATGCTATGAAATGCAAAGAAATGCAAAGAAATGAAATGAAATGAAATGAAATGATATGAAATGAAATGAAATGAAATGAAGAGGGGTGGAAATGTCATGAAACGAAACGAAATGAAATGAAATGAAATGAAATGAAATGAAATGAAATGAAATGAAATGAAATGAAGAGGGTTGGAAATGCCATGAAATGAAATGAAATGAAATGAAATGAAATGAAATGAAATGAAGAGGTGTTTAAACGCCATGAAATGAAATGAAATGAAATGATATGAAATGAAATAAAATGAAATGAAATGAAGAGGTTTGGAAATGCCAACAAATGAAATGAAATGAAATGTATTTAAAAGAAGAGGTGTGGAAATGCCATGAAATGAAACGAAATGAAATGAAATGATATGAAATGAAATGAAATGAAATGAAATGTATTTAGATGAAGAGGTGTGGAAATGCCATAAAATGAAATGAAACGAAATGAAATGAAATGAAATGAAATGTATTTAAATGAAGAGGTGTGGAAATGAAATGAAATGAAATGAAATGAAATGAAATGAAATGAAATAAAATGAATAGGTGTGGAAATGAAATGAAATGAAATGAAATGAAATGAAATGAAATGAAATGAAATGAAATGAAATGTATTTAAATGAAGAGGTGTGGAAATGCCATGAAATGAAATGAAATGAAATGTAATGAAATGAAATGAAATGAAATGTATTTAAATGAAGAGGTGTGGAAATGCCATGAAATGAAATGAAATGAAATGAAATGTAATGAAATGAAATGAAATGAAATGAAAAGAAACGAAATGAAATAAAATGAACAGGTGTGGAAATGCCATGAAATGAAATGAAATGAAATGAAATGAAATGAAATGAAATGAAATGAAATAAAATGAAGAGGTGTGGAAATGCCATGAAATGAAATGAATTGAAATGAAATGACATGAAATGTAATGAAATGAAATGAAATGAAATGAAGAGGTGTGGAAATGCCATGAAATGAAATGAAATGAAATGAAATGAAATGAAATGAAATGAAATGAAATGAAATGAAGAGGTGTGGAAATGCCATGAAATGAAATGAAATGAAAAGAAATGAAATGAAATGAAATGAAATGAAATATAATGAAATGAAATGTATTTAAATGAAGAGGTGTGGAAATGCATGAAATGAAATGAAATGAAATGAAATGAAATGAAATGAAATGAAATGAAATGAAAAGAAACGAAATGAAATAAAATGAAGAGGTGTGGAAATGCCATGAAATGAAATGAAATGAAATGAAACGAAATGAAATGAAATGAAATGAAATGAAGAGGTGTGGAAATGCCATGAAATGAAATGAAATGAAATGAAATGAAATGAAATGAAATGAAATGAAATGAAATGTATTTAAATGAAGAGGTGTGAAAATGCCATGAAATGAAATGAAATGAAATGAAATGAAATGAAATGAAATGAAGAGGTGTGGAAACGCCATGAAATGAAATGAAATAAAATGAAATTAAATGAAATGAAATAAAATAAAATGAAATGAAATAAAGAGGTTTGGAAAAGCCAACAAATGAAATGAAATGAAATGCAATGAAATGAAATGAAATGAAATGAAATGTATTTAAATGAAGAGGTGTGGAAATGCCATTAAATGAAATGAAATGAAATGAAATGAAATGAAATGTATTTAAATGAAGAGGAGTGGAAATGCCATGAAATGAAATGAAATGAAATGAAACGAAATGAAACGAAATGAAATGAAATGAAGAGGTGTGGAAATGCCATGAATGAAATGAAATGAAATGAAATGACATGAAATGTAATGAAATGAAATGAAATGAAATGAAGAGGTGTGGAAATGCCATGAAATGAAATGAATTGAAATGAAATGACATGAAATGTAATGAAATGAAATGAAATGAAATGAAGAGGTGTGGAAATGCCATGAAATGAAATGAAATGAAATGAAATGAAATGAAATGAAATGAAATGAAATGAAATGAAGAGGTGTGGAAATGCCATGAAATGAAATGAAATGAAAAGAAATGAAATGAAATGAAATGAAATGAAATATAATGAAATGAAATGTATTTAAATGAAGAGGTGTGGAAATGCATGAAATGAAATGAAATGAAATGAAATGAAATGAAATGAAATGAAATGAAATGAAATGAAAAGAAACGAAATGAAATAAAATGAAGAGGTGTGGAAATGCCATGAAATGAAATGAAATGAAATGAAACGAAATGAAATGAAATGAAATGAAATGAAGAGGTGTGGAAATGCCATGAAATGAAATGAAATGAAATGAAATGAAATGAAATGAAATGAAATGAAATGTATTTAAATGAAGAGGTGTGAAAATGCCATGAAATGAAATGAAATGAAATGAAATGAAATGAAATGAAATGAAGAGGTGTGGAAACGCCATGAAATGAAATGAAATGAAATGAAATTAAATGAAATGAAATAAAATAAAATGAAATGAAATAAAGAGGTTTGGAAAAGCCAACAAATGAAATGAAATGAAATGCAATGAAATGAAATGAAATGAAATGAAATGTATTTAAATGAAGAGGTGTGGAAATGCCATTAAATGAAATGAAATGAAATGAAATGAAATGAAATGTATTTAAATGAAGAGGAGTGGAAATGCCATGAAATGAAATGAAATGTATTTAAATGAAGAGGTGTGAAAATGCCATGAAATGAAATGAAATGAAATGAAATGAAATGAAATGAAATGAAGAGGTGTGGAAACGCCATGAAATGAAATGAAATGAAATGAAATTAAATGAAATGAAATAAAATAAAATGAAATGAAATAAAGAGGTTTGGAAAAGCCAACAAATGAAATGAAATGAAATGCAATGAAATGAAATGAAATGAAATGAAATGTATTTAAATGAAGAGGTGTGGAAATGCCATTAAATGAAATGAAATGAAATGAAATGAAATGAAATGTATTTAAATGAAGAGGAGTGGAAATGCCATGAAATGAAATGAAACGAAATGAAATGAAATGAAATGAAAAGAAATGAAATGAAGAGGTGTGGAAATGCCATGAAATGAAAAGAAACGAAATGAAATGAAATGAAATGAAATGTATTTAAATGAAGAGGTGTGGAAATGCCATGAAATGAAATGAAATGAAATGAAATGAAATGAAATGAAACGAAATGAAAAGAAATGAAATGAAATGAAGAGGTGTGGAAATGCCATGAAATGAAATGAAATGAAATGAAATGAAATGAAATGAAATGAAATGTATTTAAATGAAGAGGTGTGGAAATGCCATGAAATGAAATGAAATGAAATGAAATGAAATGAAATGAAATGAAATGAAATGAAATGAAGAGGTTTGGAAATGCCAACAAATGAAATGAAATGAAATGCAATGAAATGCAATGAAATGAAATGAAATGAAATGAAATGAAATGAAATGAAATGAAATGAAATGAAATAAAATGAATAGGTGTGTAAATGCCATGAAATGAAATGAAATGAAATGAAATGAAATGAAATAAAATGTAGAGGTATGCAAATGACATGAAATGAAATGAATTGAAATGAAATGAAATGTATTTAAATGAAGAGGTGTGGAAATGCCATGAAATGAAAAGAAACGAAATGAAATGAAATGAAATGAAATGTATTTAAATGAAGAGGTGTGGAAATGCCATGAAATGAAATGAATTGAAATGAAATGACATGAAATATAATGAAATGAAATGAAATGAAGAGGTGTGGAAATGCCATGAAATGAAATGAATTGAAATGAAATGAAATGAAATGAAATGTATTTAAATGAAGAGGTGTGGAAATGCCATGAAATGAAATGAAATGAAATGAAATGAAATGAAATGAAATGAAATGAAATGAAATGAAATGAAATGAAATGAAGAGGTGTGGAAACGCCATGAAATGAAATGAAATGAAATGAAATGAAATGAAATGAAATAAAATAAAATGAAATGAAATATAATGAATAGGTGTGGAAATGCCATGAAATGAAATGAAATGAAATGAAATGAAATGAAATGAAATGAAATGAAATGAAGAGGTGTGGAAACGCCATGAAATGAAATGAAATGAAATGAAATGAAATGAAATGAAATAAAATAAAATGAAATGAAATGAAGAGGTTTGAAAATGCCAACAAATGAAATGAATTGAAATGCAATGAAATGAAATGAAATGAAATGAAATGAAATGAAGAGGTGTGGAAATGCCATGAAATGAAATGAAATGCAATGAAATGAAATGCAATTAAATGCAATGCAGTGAAATAAAATGAAATGAAATGAAATGAAATGAAATGAAATGAAATGAAGAGGTGTGGAAATGCCATGAAATGAAATGAAATGAAATGAAATGAAATGAAATGAAATGAAATGAAATGTATTTAAATGAAGAGGTGTGGAAATGCCATGAAATGAAATGAAATGAAATGAAATGAAATGAAATGAAATGAAATGAAAAGAAATGAAATGAAAAAAATGAAGAGGTGTGGAAATGTTATGAAATGAAATGAAATGAAATGAAATGAAATGAAATGAAATAAAATGAAGAGGTGTGGAAATGCCATGAAATGAAATGAATTGAAATGAAATGACATGAAATGTAATGAAATGAAATGAAATGAAGAGGTGTGGAAATGCCATGAAATGAAATGAAATGAAATGAAATGAAATGAAATGAAATGAAATGAAATGAAATGAAATGAAATAAAGCGGTGTGGAAATGCCATGAAATGAAATGAAATGAAATGAAATGAAATGAAATGAAATGAAATGAAATGAAATGAAGAGGTGTGGAAATGCCATGAAATGAAATGAAATGAAATGAAATGAAATGAAATGAAATGAAATGAAATGTATTTAAATGAAGAGGTTTGGAAATGCCATAAATGAAATGCAATGCAATGCAATGCAATGCAATGCAATGAAATGAAATGAAATGAAATGAAATGAAATGAAATGAAATGAAATGAAAAGGTTTGGAAATGACAACAAATGAAATGAAATGAAATGCCATGAAATGAAATGAAATCCAATGAAATGAAATGCCATGAAAGGCAATGAAATGAAATGAAATGAAATGAAATGGAATGAAATGAAATGAAATGAAAAGAAATGAAATGAAATAAAATGAAGAGGTGTGGAAATGCCATGAAATGAAATGAAATGAAATGAAATGAAATGAAATGAAATGAAATGAAATGCCATGAAATGAAATGAAATGAAATGAAGAGGTGTGGAAATGCCATGAAATGAAATGAAATGAAATGAAATGAAATGAAATGAATTGAAATGAAATGAAATGAAATGTAATGAAATGAAATGAAATGAAGAGGTGTGGAAATGCCATGAACTGAAATGAACTGAAATGAAATGAAATGAAATGAAACGAAATGAAATGAAATGAAATGAAATGAAGAGGTGTGGAAATGCCATGAAATGAAATGAAATGAAACGAAATGAAATGAAATGAAATGAAATGAAATGAAATGAAATGAAATGTATTTAAATGAAGATATGGGGAAATGCCATGAAATGAAATGAAATAAAATAAAATGAAATGAAATGAAGAGGTTTGGAAATGCCAACAAATGAAATGAAATGAAATGCAATGAAATGCAATGAAATGAAATGAAATGAAATTAAATGAAATGCAATAAAATGAAGAGGTATGCAAATGACATGAAATGAAATGAATTGAAATGAAATGACATGAAATGTAATGAAATGAAATGAAATGAAGAGGTGTGGAGATGCCATGAAATGAAATGAAATGAAATGAAATGAAATGAAATGAAATGTATTTAAATGAAGAGGTGTGGAAATGCCATGAAATGAAATGAAATGAAATGAAATGAAATGAAATGAAATGAAATGAAATGAAATGAAGAGGTGTGGAAACGCCATGAAATGAAATGAAATGAAATGAAATAAAATGAAATGAAACGAAGAGTTTTGGAAATGCCATGAAATGAAATGAATTGAAATGCAATGAAATGAAATGAAATGAAATGAAATGGAATGAAATGAAATGAAGAGGTGTGGAAATGCCATGAAATGAAATGAAATGCAATGAAATGAAATGCAATGAAATGCAATGCAGTGAAATGAAATGAAATGAAATGAAATGAAATGAAATGAAAAGAAATGAAATGAAAAAAATGAAGAGGTGTGGAAATGTTATGAAATGAAATGAAATGAAATGAAATGAAATGAAATGAAATGAAATAAAATGAAGAGGTGTGGAAATGCCATGAAATGAAATGAATTGAAATGAAATGACATGAAATGTAATGAAATGAAAAGAAATAAAGAGGTGTGGAAATGCCATGAAATGAAATGAAATGAAATGAAATGAAATGGAATGCCATGAAATGAAATGAAATGAAGAGGTGTGGAAATACCATGAAATGAAATGAAATGAAATGAAATGAAATGAAATGAAATGTATTGAAATGAAATGAAATGAAATGAAATGAAATGAAATGAAACGAAATGAAAAGAAATGAAATGAAATGAAGAGGTGTGGAAATGCCATGAAATGAAATGAAATGAAATGAAATGAAATGAAATGAAATGAAATGAAATGAAATGTATTTAAATGAAGAGGTGTGGAAATGCCATGAAATGAAATGAAATGAAATGAAATGAAATGAAATGAAGAGGTTTGGAAATGCCAACAAATGAAATGAAATGAAATGCAATGAAATGCAATGAAATGAAATGAAATGAAATGAAATGAAATGAAATGAAATGAAATAAAATGAATAGGTGTGTAAATGCCATGAAATGAAATGAAATGAAATGAAATGAAATGAAATAAAATGAAGAGGTATGCAAATGACATGAAATGAAATGAATTGAAATGAAATGAAATGTATTTAAATGAAGAGGTGTGGAAATGCCATGAAATGAAATGAAATGAAATGAAATTAAATTAAATGAAGAGATGTGGAAATGCCATGAAATGAAATGAAATGAAATGAAATGAAATGAAATGAAATGAAATGAAATGAAATGCCATGAAATGAAATGAAATGAAGATGTGTGGAAATGCCATGAAATGAAATGCCATGAAATGAAATGAAATGAAATGAATTGAAATGAAATGACATGAAATGTAATGAAATGAAATGAAATGAAGAGGTGTGGAAATGCCATGAAATGAAATGAAATGAAATGAAATGAAATGAAATGAAATGAAATGAAATGAAATGAAAAGAAATGAAATGAAAAAAATGAAGAGGTGTGGAAATGTTATGAAATGAAATGAAATGAAATGAAATGAAATGAAATGAAATGAAATGAAATAAAATGAAGAGGTGTGGAAATGCCATGAAATGAAATGAATTGAAATGAAATTACATGAAATGTAATGAAATGAAATGAAATGAAGAGGTGTGGAAATGCCATGAAATGAAATGAAATGAAATGAAATGAAATGAAATGAAATGAAATGAAATGAAAAGAAATAAAGAGGTGTGGAAATGCCATGAAATGAAATGAAATGAAATGAAATGAAATGAAATGAAATGAAATGAAATGAAGAAATGAAGAGGTGTGGAAATGCCATGAAATGAAATGAAATGAAATGAAATGAAATGCAATGAAATGCAATGAAATGCAATGCAATGAAATGAAATGAAATGAAATGAAATGAAGAGGTGTGGAAATGCCATGAAATGAAATGAAATGAAATGAAATGAAATGAAATGGACTGAAATGGAATGAAGTGTTTTGGAAATGCCAAGAAATGAAATGAAATGAAATGCAATGAAATGAAATGAAATGAAATGAAATGAAATTAAATTAAATTAAATTAAATTAAATTAAATGAAGAGGTGTAGAAATGCCATGAAATGAAATGAAATGAAATGAAATGAAATGCAATGAAATGGAATGAAGTGTTTTGGAAATGCCAAGAAATGAAATGAAATGAAATGCAATGAAATGCCATGAAATGAAATGAAATGAAATGAAATGAAATGAAATGAAATGTAATGAAATGAAATGAAATGAAATGAAGAGGTGTGGAAATGCCATGATATGAAATGAAATGACATGAAATGAAATGAAATGAAATGAAATGAAGCGGTTTGGAAATGGCAAGAAATGAAATGAAATAAAGATGTTTGGAAATGCCAAGAAATGAAATGAAATGAATTGCTATGAAATGCAATGAAATGCAATGAAATGAAATGAAATGAAATGAAATGAAATGTAATGAAATGAAATGAAATGAAATGAAGAGGTGTGGAAATGCCATGAAATGAAATGAAATGACATGAAATGAAATGAAATGAAATGAAATGAAATGAAGCGGTTTGGAAATGGCAAGAAATGAAATGAAATAAAGAGGTTTGGAAATGCCATGAAATGAAATGAAATGAAATGAAATTAAATTAAATTAAATTAAATTAAATTAAATGAAAAGGTGTGGAAAAGCCATGGAATGAAATGAAATGAAATGAAATGTATATAAATGAAGAGCTGTGGAAATGCCATGAAATGAAATGAAATGAAATGAAATGAAATGGAATGAAATGGAATGAAGTGTTTTGGAAATGCCAAGAAATGAAATGAAATGAAATGAAATGAAGAGGTGTGGAAATGCCATGAAATGAAACGAAATGAAATGAAATGAAATGAAAAGAAATAAAATGAAATGAAGCGGTTTGGAAATGGCAAGAAATGAAATGAAATAAAGAGGTTTGAAAATGCCGAGAAATGAAATCAAATGAATTACTATGAAATGCAATGAAATGCCATGAAATGAAATGAAATGAAATGAAATGAAATGAAATGAAATGAAATGAAATGAAATGAAATGAAATGAAATAAAGAGGTGTGGAAATGCCATGAAATGAAATGAAATGAAATGAAATGAAATGATATGAAATGAAATGAAGAGGTTTGGAAATGGCAAGAAATGAAATGAAATAAAGAGGTTTGGAAATGCCAAGAAATGAAATGAAATGAAATGAAATGAAATGAAATTAAATTAAATTAAATTAAATTAAAAGGTGTGGAAAAGCCATGGAATGAAATGAAATGAAATGAAATGAAATGAAATGAAATGTATATAAATGAAGAGCTGTGGAAATGCCATGAAATGAAATGAAATGAAATGAAATGGAATGAAATAGAATGAAGTGTTTTGGGAATGCCAAGAAATGAAATGAAATGAAATGAAGAGGTGTGGAAATGCCATGAAATGAAATGAAATGAAATGAAATGAAATGAAATGAAATGAAATAAAATGAAATGAAGCGGATTGGAAATGGCAAGAAATGAAATGAAATAAAGAGGTTTGGAAATGCCAAGAAATGAAATCAAATGAATTGCTATGAAATGTAATGAAATGCAATGAAATGCAATGAAATGAAATGAAATGAAATGAAATGAAATGAAATGAAATGAAATGAAATGAAATGAAATGAAGAGGTGTGGAAATGCCATGAAATGAAATGAAATGCAATGAAATGAAATGAAATGAAATGAAATGAAATGAAATGAAATGAAATGAAATGCCATGAAATAAAGAGGTGTGGAAATGCCATGAAATGAAATGAAATGAAATGAAATGAAATGAAATGAAATGAAATGAAATGAAATAAAATAAAATGAAATGAAAAGGTTTGGAAATGCCAACAAATGAAATGAAACGAAATTCCATGAAATGAAATGAAATCCAGTGAAATGAAATGCAATGAAATGAAATGAAACGAAATGAAATGAAATGAAAAGGTGTGGAAAAGCCATGGAATGAAATGAAATGAAATGAAATGAAATGAAATGAAATGAAATGGAATGAAGAGGTTTGGAAATGCCAAGAAATGAAATGAAATGAAATGAAATAAAGAGGTGTGGAAATGCCATGAAATGAAATGAAATGAAATTAAATTAAATTAAATTAAATTAAATGGAATGAAGAGGTTTGGAAATGAAATGAAATGAAATGAAATGAAATGAAATGCAATGCAATGAAATGAAATGAAATGAAATGAAATGAAATGAAATGAAATGAAATGAAATGAAATGAAATAAAATGAAGAGGTGTGGAAATGCCATGAAATGAAATGAATTGAAAAGAAATGACATGAAATGTAATGAAATGAAATGAAATGAAGAGGTGTGGAAATGCCATGAAATGAAATGAAATGAAATGAAATAAAATGAAATGAAATGAAATGAAATGTATTTAAATGAAGAGGTGACGAAATGCCATGAAATGAAATGAAATGAAATGAAATGAAATGAAATGAAATGAAATGAAGAGGTGTGGAAATGCCATGAAATGAAATGAAATGAAAAGAAAAGAAATGAAATGAAATGAAATGAAATGAAATGAAATGAAATGAAATGAAATGAAAAGAAATGAAGAGGTGTGGAAATGCCATGAAATGAAATGAAATGAAATGAAATGCCATGAAATGCCATGAAATGAAATGAAATGAAATGAAGAGGTGTGGAAATGCCATGAAATGAAATGAAATGAAATGAAATGAAATGAAATGAAATGAAATGAAATAAAATGAAATGAAAAGGTTTGGAAATGCCAACAAATGAAATGAAATGAAATGCCATGAAATGAAATGAAATCCAATGAAATGAAATGCCATGAAATGAAATGAAAAGAAATGAAATGGAATGGAATGAAGAGTTTTGGAAATGCCAAGAAATAAAATGAAATGAAATGCTATGAAATGCAAAGAAATGAAATGAAATGAAATGAAATGAAATAAAATAAAATGAAATGAAATGAAAAGGTTTGGAAATGCCAACAAATGAAATGAAATGAAATGCAATGAAATGCAATGAAATGAAATGAAATTAAATGAAATTAAATTAAATTAAATTAAATTAAATGTATTTAAATGAAGAGGTGTGGAAATGCCACGAAATGAAATGAAATAATGAAATGAAATGAAATGAAATGAAATGAAATGAAATGTATTTAAATGAAGAGGTGTGGAAATGCCATGAAATGAAATGAAATGAAATGAAATGAAATGAAATGAAATGAAATGAAATGAAATGAAATGAAATGTATTTAAATGAAGAGGTGTGGAAATGCCATGAAATGAAATGAAATGAAATGCATTTAAATGAAGAGGTGTGGAAATGCCATGAAATGAAATGAAATTAAATGAAATGGATGAAATGAAATCAAATGAAATAAAATGAATAGGTGTGGAAATGCCATGAAATGAAATGAAATGAAATGAAATGAAATGAAATGAAATGAAATGAAATGAAATGAAATGAAATGAAATGAAGTGGAATGAAGAGGTTTGGAAATGCCAAGAAATGAAATGAAATGTAATGAAATGCAATGAAATGCAATGAAATGCAATGCAATGAAATGAAATGAAAAGCAATGAAATGAAATGAAATGAAATGTATTTAAATGAAGAGGTGTGGAAATGCCATGAAATGAAATGAAATGAAATGAAATGAAATGAAATGAAATGAAATGAAATGAAATGAAATGAAATGAAATGAAATGAAGAGGTGTGGAAATTCCATGAAATGAAATGAATTGAGGAGGTGTGGAAATGCCATGAAATGAAATGAAATGAAATGAAATGAAATGAAATGAAATGAAATGAAATGAAATGAAAAGAAAAGGTTTGGAAATGCCAAGAAATGAAATGAAATGAAATGCTATGAAATGCAAAGAAATGAAATGAAATGAAATGAAATGAAATGAAATGAAATGAAATGAAATGAAATGAAATGAAATGAAATGAAATGAAGAGGTGTGGAAATGCCATGAAATGAAATGAAATGAAATGAAATGAAATGAAATGAAATGAAATGAAAGGTTGTGAAAATGCAATGCAATGAAATGAAATGAAAAGAAATAAAGAGGTGTGGAAATGCCATGAAATGAAATGAAATGAAATGAAATGAAATGAAATGAAATGAAATGAAATGAAATGAAATGAAATGAAGAGGTGTGGAAATGCCATGAAATGAAATGAAATGCCATGAAATGCCATGAAATGCCATGAAATGAAATGCAATGAAATGAAATGAAATGAAATGTATTTAAATGAAGAGGTGTGGAAATGCCATGAAATGAAATGAATTGAAATGAAGAGGTGTGAAAATGCCATGAAATGAAATGAAATGAAATGAAATGAAATGAAATGAAATGAAATGAAATGAAATGAAATGAAGAGGTGTGGAAATGCCATGAAATGAAATGAAATGAAATGAAATTAAATTAAATTAAATTAAATTAAATTAAATTAAATTAAATGAATAGGTGTGGAAATGCCATGAAATGAAATGAAATGAAATGAAATGAAATGAAATGAAATGAAATGGAATGAAGAGGTTTGGAAATGCCAAGAAATGACATGAAATGTAATGAAATGCAATGAAATGCAATGAAATGCAATGCAATGAAATGAAATGAAAAGCAATGAAATGAAATGAAATGAAATGTATTTAAATGAAGAGGTGTGGAAATGCCATGAAATGAAATGAAATGAAATGAAATGAAATGAAATGAAATGAAATGAAATGAAATGAAATGAAGAGGTGTGGAAATGCCATGAAATGAAATGAAATGAAATGAATTGAGGAGGTGTGGAAATGCCATGAAATGAAATGAAATGAAATGAAATGAAATGAAATGAAATGAAATGAAAAGAAAAGGTTTGGAAATGCCAAGAAATGAAATGAAATGAAATGCTATGAAATGCAAAGAAATGAAATGAAATGAAATGAAATGAAATGAAATGAAATGAAATGAAATGAAATGAAGAGGTGTGGAAATGCCATGAAATGAAATGAAATGAAATGAAATGAAATGAAATGAAATGAAATGAAATGAAATGAAATGAAATGAAATAAAATAAAATGAAATGAAAAGGTTTGGAAATGCCAACAAATGAAATGAAATGAAATGCCATGAAATGAAATGAAATCCAGTGAAATGAAATGCAATGAAATGCAATGAAAAGAAATGAAATGAAATGAAATGAAATGAAATGGAATGAAGAGGTTTGGAAATGCCAAGAAATGAAATGAAATGAAATGAAATGCAATGAAATGCAATGAAATGCAATGCAATGAAATGAAATGAAATGAAATGAAATGAAATGAAATGAAATGAAATGTATTTAAATGAAGAGGTGTGGAAATGCAATGCAATGCAATGAAATGAAATGCAATGAAATGAAATGAAATGAAATGAAATGAAATGAAATGAAATGAAATGAAATGAAATGAATTTTCCACACCTCTTCATTTCATTTCATTTCATTTCATTTCATTTCATTTCATTTCATTTCATTTCATTTCATGGCATTTTCACACCTCTTCATTTCAATTCATTTCATTTCATTTCATGGCATTTCCACACCTCTTCATTTAAATACATTTCATTTCATTTCATTTCATTGCATTTCATTTCATGGCATTTCATGGCATTTCATGGCATTTCATTTCATTTCATGGCATTTCCACACCTCTTCATTTCATTTCATTTCATTTCATTTCATTTCATTTCATTTCATTTCATTTCATTTCATTTCATGGCATTTCCACACCTCTTTATTTCTTTTCATTTCATTTCATTGCATTGCATTTTCTACAACCTTTCATTTCATTTCATTTCTTTTCATTTCATTTCATTTCATTTCATTTCATGGCATTTCCACACCTCTTCATTTCATTTCATTTCATTTCATTTCATTTCATTTCATTTCATTTCATTTCATTTCTTTGCATTTCATAGCATTTCATTTCATTTCATTTCTTGGCATTTCCAAACCTTTTCTTTTCATTTCATTTCATTTCATTTCATTTCATTTCATGGCATTTCCACACCTCTTCATTTCATTTCATTTCATTTCATTTCATTTCATTTCATTTCATGGCATTTCCACACCTCTTCATTTAAATACATTTCATTTCATTTCATTTCATTGCTTTTCATTTCATTTCATTGCATTGCATTTCATTGCATTTCATTGCATTTCATTACATTTCATTTCATTTCTTGGCATTTCCAAACCTCTTCATTCCATTTCATTTCATTTCATTTCATTTCATTTCATTTCATGGCATTTCCACACCTCTTCATTTCATTTCATTTCATTTCATTTCATTTCATTTCATTTCATTTCATTTCATGGCATTTCATTTCATTTCATTTCATGGCAATTCATGGCATTTCATTTCATTTCATTTCATTTCATTTGTTGGCATTTCCAAACCTCTTCATTTCATTTCATTTCATTTCATTTCATTTCATTTCATTTCATTTCATTTCATTTCATTTCATTTCATGGCATTTCCACACCTCTTCATTTAAATACATTTCATTTCATTTCATTTCATTTCATTTCATTTCATTCCATGGCTTTTCCACACCTTTTCATTTCATTTCATTTCATTTCATTTCATTTCATTTCTTTTCATTGCATTTCATTGCATTTCATTTCACTGGATTTCATTTCATTTCATGGCATTTCATTTCATTTCATTTGTTGGCATTTCCAAACCTTTTCATTTCATTTTATTTTATTTCATTTCATTTCATTTCATTTCATTTCATTTCATTTCATTTCATTTCATGGCATTTCCACACCTCTTCATTTCATTTCATTTCATTTCATTTCATTTCATTTCATTTCATTTCATTTCATTTCATGGCATTTCATTGCATTTCATTTCATTTCATTTCATGGCATTTCCACACCTCTTCATTTCATTTCATTTCATTTCATTTCATTTCATTTCATTTCATTTCATGGCATTTCATGGCATTTTCACACCTCTTCATTTCAATTCATTTTATTTCATTTCATGGCATTTCCACACCTCTTCATTTAAATACATTTCATTTCTTTTCATTTCATTGCATTTCATTTCATGGCATTTCATGGCATTTCATTTCATTTCATGACTTTTCCACACCTCTTCATTTAAATACATTTCATTTCATTTCATTTCATTTCATTTCATTTGATTTCATTTCATGGCATTTCCACACCTCTTCATTTAAATGCATTTCATTTCATTTCATTTCATTTCATTTCATATCATTCCATTCCATGGCTTTTCCACACCTTTTCATTTAATTTAATTTAATTTAATTTCATTTCATTTCATTTCATTTCATTTCATTGCATTGCATTTCATTTCACTGGATTTCATTTCATTTCATGGCATTTCATTTCATTTCATTTGTTGGCATTTCCAAACCTTTTCATTTCATTTTATTTTTTTTCATTTCATTTCATTTCATTTCATTTCATTTCATGGCATTTCATTTCATTTCATTTCATTTCATTTCATTTCATTATTTCATTTCATTTCATTTCATTTCATTTCATGGCATTTCCACACCTCTTCATTTCATTTCATTTCATTTCATTTCATTTCATTTCATTTCATTTCATTTCATTTCATTTCATGGCATTTCCACTCCTCTTTATTTCTTTTCATTTCATTTCATGGCATTTCATTTCATTTCATTTCATTTCATTTCATTTCATGGCATTTCCACACCTCTTCATTTCATTTCAATTCATATCATTTCATTTCATTTCATTGCATTTCATTTCATGGCATTTCATTTGTTGGCATTTCCAAACCTCTTCATTTCATTTCATTTCATTTCATTTCAATTCATTTCATTTCATTATTTCATTTCATTTCATTTCATTTCATGGCATTTCCACACCTCTTCATTTCATTTCATTTCATTTCATTTCATGGCATTTCCACACCTCTTTATTTCTTTTCATTTCATTTCATTGCATTGCATTTTCACAACTTTTCATTTCATTTCATTTCATTTCATTTCATTTCATGGCATTTCCACACCTCTTCATTTCATTTCAATTCATTTCATTTCATTTCATTTCATTTCTTTGCATTTCATAGCATTTCATTTCATTTCATTTCTTGGCATTTCCAAACCTTTTCTTTTCATTTCATTTCATTTCATTTCATTTCATTTCATTTCATTTCATTTCATTTCATTTCATGGCATTTCCACACCTCCTCAATTCATTTCATTTCATTTCATTTCATGGCATTTCCACACCTCTTCATTTCATTTCATTTCATTTCATTTCATTTCATTTCATTTCATTTCATTTCATTTCATGGCATTTTCACACCTCTTCATTTCAATTCATTTCATTTCATTTCATGGCATTTCCACACCTCTTCATTTAAATACATTTCATTTCATTTCATTTCATTGCATTTCATTTCATTTCATTGCATTGCATTTCATTGCATTACATTGCATTTCATTACGTTTCATTTCATTTCTTGGCATTTCCAAACCTCTTCATTCCATTTCATTTCATTTCATTTCATTTCATTTCATTTCATTTCATTTCATTTCATGGCATTTCCACACCTCTTCATTTCATTTCATTTCATTTCATTTCATTACAAGGCATTTCATTTCATTTCATTTGTTGGCATTTCCAAACCTCTTCATTTCATTTCATTTCATTTCATTTCATTTCATTTGTGGAAATGAAGTGGAGTGGAGTGGAGTGGAGTGGAGTGGAGTGGAGTGGAGTGGAGTGGAGTGGAGTGGAGTGGAGTGGAGTGGAGTGGAGTGGAGTGGAGTGGAGTGGAAAGGAGTGGAATGGAGTGGAGTGGATTGCAGTGCAGTGGAGTGGAGAGGAGTGGAGTGGAGTGGAGTGGAGTGGAGTGAAGTGGAGAGGAGTGGAGTGGAGTGGAGTGGAGTGGAGTGGAGTGGAGTGGAGTGGAGTGTAGTGGAGTGGAGTGGAGTGGAGTGGAGTGGAGAGGAGTGGAATGCAGTGCAGGGAAGTGGAGTGGAGTGGATTGGAGTGGAGTGGAGTGGAGTGGAGTGGAGTGGAGTGGAGTGGAATGCAGTGGAATGCTGTGGAGTGCAGTGGAGTGGAGAGGAGTGGAGTGGAGTGGAGTGGAGTGAAGTGGAGTGGAGTGGAGTGGAGTGGAGTGGAGTGGAGTGGAGTGAAGTGGAGAGGAGTGGAGTGGAGTGGAGTGGAGTGGAGTGGAGTGGAGTGGAGTGGAGTGGAGTGGAGTGGAGTGGAGTGGAGTGGAGTGGAGTGGAGTGGAGTGGAGAGGAGTGGAATGCAGTGCAGTGGAGTGGAATGCAGTGCAGTGGAGTGGAATGCAGTGGAGTGGGGAGGAGTGGAGTGGAGTGGAGTGGAGTGGAGTGGAGTGGAGTGGAGTGGAGTGGAGTGGAGTGGAGTGGAGTGGAGAGGAGTGGAATGCAGTGCAGTGGAGTGGAATGCAGTGCAGTGGAGTGGAATGCAGTGGAGTGGGGAGGAGTGGAGTGGAGTGGATTGGAGTGGAGTGGAGTTGAGTGGAGTGGAATGCTGTGCAGTGAAGTGGAGTGGAGTGGAATGCAGTGGAGTGGAGAGGAGTGGAGTGGAGTGGATTGGAGAGGAGTGGAGTGGAGTGGATTGGAGTGGAGTGGAGTGGAGTGGAGTGGAGTGGAGTGGAGTGGAGTGGAGTGGAGTGGAGTGGAGTGGAGTGGAGTGGAGTGGAGTGGGGAGGAGTGGAGTGGAGTGGAGTGGAGTGGAGTGGAGTGGAGTGGAGTGGAGTGGAGTGGAGTGGAGTGGAGAGGAGTGGAATGCAGTGCAGTGGAGTGGAATGCAGTGCAGTGGAGTGGAATGCAGTGGAGTGGGGAGGAGTGGAGTGGAGTGGATTGGAGTGGAGTGGAGTTGAGTGGAGTGGAATGCTGTGCAGTGAAGTGGAGTGGAGTGGAATGCAGTGGAGTGGAGAGGAGTGGAGTGGAGTGGATTGGAGAGGAGTGGAGTGGAGTGGAGTGGAGTGGAGTGGAGTGGAGTGGAGTGGAGTGGAGTGGAGTGGAGTGGAGTGGAGTGGAATGCAATGCAGTGGAGTGGAATGCAGTGCAGTGAAGTGGCGTGGAGTGGAATGCAGTGGAGTGGAGTGGAATGCTGTGCAGTGAAGTGTAGTGGAGTGGAATGCAGTGGAGTGGAGTGGAGTGGAGTGGAGTGGAGTGGAGTGGAGTGGAGTGGAGTGGAGTGGAGTGGAGTGGAGTGGAGTGGGGAGGAGTGGAGTGGAGTGGAGTGGAGTGGAGTGGAGTGGAGTGGAGTGGAGTGGAGTGGAGTGGAGTGGAGTGGAGAGGAGTGGAATGCAGTGCAGTGGAGTGGAATGCAGTGCAGTGGAGTGGAATGCAGTGGAGTGGGGAGGAGTGGAGTGGAGTGGATTGGAGTGGAGTGGAGTTGAGTGGAGTGGAATGCTGTGCAGTGAAGTGGAGTGGAGTGGAATGCAGTGGAGTGGAGAGGAGTGGAGTGGAGTGGATTGGAGAGGAGTGGAGTGGAGTGGAGTGGAGTGGAGTGGAGTGGAGTGGAGTGGAGTGGAGTGGAGTGGAGTGGAGTGGAGTGGAATGCAATGCAGTGGAGTGGAATGCAGTGCAGTGAAGTGGCGTGGAGTGGAATGCAGTGGAGTGGAGTGGAATGCTGTGCAGTGAAGTGTAGTGGAGTGGAATGCAGTGGAGTGGAGTGGAATGCAGTGCAGTGGAGTGGAATGCAGTGCAGTGAAGTGGAGTGGAGTGGAATGCAGTGGATTGGAGAGGAGTGGAGTGGAGTGGATTGGAGTGGAGTGGAGTTGAGTGGAGTGGAATGCTGTGCAGTGAAGTGGAGTGGAGTGGAATGCAGTGGAGTGGAGAGGAGTGGAGTGGAGTGGATTGGAGAGGAGTGGAGTGGAGTGGATTGGTGTGGAGTGGAGTGGAGTGGAGTGGAGTGGAGTGGAGTGGAGTGGAGTGGAGTGGAGTGGAGTGGAGTGGAGTGGAGTGGAGTGGAATGCAATGCAGTGGAGTGGAATGCAGTGCAGTGAAGTGGCGTGGAGTGGAATGCAATGGAGTGGAGAGGAGTGGAATGCAGTGGAGTGGAATGCTGTGGAGTGCAGTGGAGTGGAGAGGAGTGGAGTGGAGTGGAGTGGAGTGGAGTGGAGTGAAGTGGAGAGGAGTGGAGTGGAGTGGAGTGGAGTGGAGTGGAGTGGAGTGGAGTGGAGTGGAGTGGAGTGGAGTGGAGTGGAGTGGAGTGGAGTGGAGTGGAGTGGAGTGGAATGCAGTGCAGTGGAGAGGAATGCAGTGCAGTGGAGTGGAATGCAGTGGAGTGGGGAGGAGTGGAGTGGAGTGGAGTGGAGAGGAGTGGAGTGGAGTGGAGTGGAGTGGAGTGGAGTGGAGTGGAGTGGAGTGGAGTGGAGTGGAGTGGAGTGGAGTGGAGTGGAGTGGAGTGGAATGCAATGCAGTGGAGTGGAATGCAGTGCAGTGAAGTGGCGTGGAGTGGAATGCAATGGAGTGGAGAGGAGTGGAATGCAGTGGAGTGGAATGCTGTGGAATGCTGTGGAGTGCAGTGGAGTGGAGAGGAGTGGAGTGGAGTGGAGTGGAGTGGAGTGGAGTGGAGTGGAGTGAAGTGGAGAGGAGTGGAGTGGAGTGGAGTGGAGTGGAGTGGAGTGGAGTGGAGTGGAGTGGAGTGGAGAGGAGTGGAGTGGAGTGGAGTGGAGTGGAGTGGAATGCAGTGCAGTGGAGTGGAATGCAGTGCAGTGGAGTGGAATGCAGTGGAGTGGGGAGGAGTGGAGTGGAGTGGAGTGGAGTGGAGAGGAGTGGAGTGGAGTGGAGTGGAGTGGAGTGGAGTGGAGTGGAGTGGAGTGGAGTGGAGTGGAGAGGAGTGGAATGCAGTGCAGTGGAGTGGAATGCAGTGCAGTGGAGTGGAATGCAGTGGAGTGGGGAGGAGTGGAGTGGAGTGGAGTGGAGTGGAGTGGAGTGGAGTGGAGTGGAGTGGAGTGGAGTGGAGTGGAATTCTGTGGAATGCTGTGGAGTGCAGTGGAGTGGAGAGGAGTGGAGTGGAGTGGAGTGGAGTGGAGTGAAGTGGAGAGGAGTGGAGTGGAGTGGAGTGGAGTGGAGTGGAGTGGAGTGGAGTGGAGTGGAGTGGAGTGGAGAGGAGTGGAATTCAGTGCAGTGGAGTGGAATGCAGTGCAGTGGAGTGGAATGCAGTGCAGTGGAGTGGAATGCAGTGGAGTGGGGAGGAGTGGAGTGGAGTGGAGTGGAGTGGAGTGGAGTGGAGTGGAGTGGAGTGGAATGCAGAGGAATGTAGTGGAATGCATTGGAGTGCAGTGGAGTGGAGAGGAGTGGAGTGGAGTGGAGTGGAGTGGAGTGGAGTGGAGTGGAGTGGAGTGGAGTGGAGTGGAGTGGAGTGGAGAGGAGTGGAATGCAATGCAGTGGAGTGGAGAGGAGAGGAATGCACTGGAGTGGAAAGGAGTGGAGTGGAGTGGAGTGGATTGCAGTGCAGTGGAGTGGAGAGGAGTGGAGTGGAGTGGAGTGGAGTGGAGTGGAGTGGAGTGGAGTGAAGTGGAGTGGAGTGGAGTGGAGTGGAGTGGAGTGGAGTGGAGTGGAGTGGAGTGGAGTGGAGTGGAGTGGAGTGGAATGCAGTGCAGTGGAGTGGAATGCAGTGCAGTGAATTGGAGTGGAGAGGAATGCACTGGAGTGGAAAGGAGTGGAGTGGAGTGCAGTGGATTGCAGTGCAGTGGAGTGGAGAGGAGTGGAGTGGAGTGGAGTGGAGTGGAGTGGAGTGGAGTGGAATGCAGTGGAATGCAGTGGAATGCATTGGAGTGCAGAGGAGTGGAGGGGAGTGGAGTGGAGTGGAGTGGAGTGGAGTGGAGAGGAGTGGAATGCAATGCAGTGGAGTGGAATGCAGTGCAGTGAAGTGGAATGGAGTGGAATGCACTGGAGTGGAGAGGAGTGGAGTGGAGTGGAGTGGAGTGGAGTGGATTGGAGTGGAGTGGAGTGGAGTGGAGTGGAGAGGAGTGGAATGCAGTGGAGTGGAGTGGAGTGGAATGCTGTGCAGTGAAGTGGAGTGGATTGGAATGCAGTGGAGTGGAGAGGAGTGGAATGCAGTTGAGTGGAGTGGAATGCAGTGGAGTGGAATGCAGTGGAGAGGAGTGGAGTGGAATGCAGTGGAATGCTGTGGAGTGCAGTGGAGTGGAGAGGAGTGGAGTGGAGTGGACTGGAGTGGAGTGAAGTGGAGAGGAGTGGAGTGGAGTGGAGTGGAGTGGAGTGGAGTGGAGTGGAGTGCAGTGGAGTGGAGTGGAGTGGAATGCAATGCAGTGGAGTGGAATGCAGTGCAGTGAAGTGGCGTGGAGTGGAATGCAATGTAGTGGAGAGGAGTGGAATGCAGTGGAGTGGAGTGGAGTGGAGAGGAGTGGAATGCAATGCAGTGGAGTGGAATGCTGTGCAGTGAAGTGGAATGGAGTGGAATGCAGTGCAGTGAAGTGGAGAGAAGTTGAATGCAGTGGAGTGGAGTGGAGTGGAGTGGAGTGGAGTGGAGTGGAATGCAGTGGAATGCTGTGGAGTGCAGTGGAGTGGAGAGGAGTGGAGTGGAGTGGAGTAGAGTGAAGTGGAGTGGAGTGGAGTGGAGTGGAGTGGAGTGGAGTGGAGTGGAGTGGAGTGGAGTGGAGTGGAGAGGAGTGGAATGCAGTGGAGTGGAGTGGAATGCTGTGCAGTGAAGTGGAGTGGAGTGGAATGCAGTGGAGTGGAGAGGAGTGGAATGCTGTGCAGTGGAGTGGAATGCAGTGCAGTAAAGTGGAGTGGAGTGGAATGCAGTGGAGTGGAGAGGAGTGGAATGCAATGCAGTGGAGTGGAGTGGAGTGGAGTGGAGTGGAGTGGAGTGGAATGCTGTGCAGTGAAGTGAAGTGGAGTGGAATGCAGAGGAGTTGAGAGGAGTGGAATGCAGTGGAGAGGAGTGGAATGCAGTGCAGTGGAGTGGAATGCAGTGCAGGGAAGTGGAGTGGAGTGGATTGGAGTGGAGTGGAGTGGAGTGGAGTGGAGTGGAGTGGAGTGGAGTGGAGTGGAGTGGAGTGAAATGCAGTGCAGTGGAGTGGAATGCAGTGCATTGAAGTGGAGTGGAGGGGAATGCAATGGAGTGGAGAGGAGTGGAATGCAGTGGAGTGGAGTGGAGTGGAGTGGAATGCAGTGGAGTGGAGAGGAGTTGAATGCAGTGGAGTGGAGTGGAATGTAGTGGAATGCAGTGGAGTGGAGAGGAGTGGAGTGGAGTGGAGTGGAGTGGAGAGGAGTGGAATGCAGTGCAGTGAAGTGGAATGCAGTTCAGTGGAGTGGAGAGGAGTGGAATGCAGTTCAGTGGAGTTGAATGCAGTGCAGTGAAGTGGAGTGGAGTGGAATGCAGTGCAGTGAAGTGGAGTGGAGTGGAATGCAGTGGTGTGGAGAGGAGTGGAGTGGAGTGGAGTGGTGTGGAGTGGAATGTAGTGGAATGCAGTGGAGTGGAGAGGAGTGGAGTGGAGTGGAGTGGAGTGGAGTGGAGTGGAGTGGAGAGGAATGCACTGGAGTGGAAAGGAGTGGAGTGGAGAGGAATGCACTGGAGTGGAAAGGAGTGGAGTGGAGTGGAGTGGATTGCAGTGCAGTGGAGTTGAATGCAGTGCAGTGAATTGGAGTTGAGTGGAATGCAGTGGAGTGGAGAGGAGTGGAATGCAGTGCAGTGAAGTGGAATGCAGTGCAGTGGAGTGGAGAGGAGAGGAGTGGAATGCAGTTCAGTGGAGTTGAATGCAGTGCAGTGAAGTGGAGTGGAGTGGAATGCAGTGGAGTGGAGAGGAGAGGAATGCAGTGGAGTAGAGTGGAAAGGAGTGGAATGCAGTGGAGTGGAGTGGAGTGGAGTGGAGTGGAGTGGAGTGGAGTGGAGTGGAGTGGAGTGGAGTGGAGTGGAGAGGAGTGGAATGCAGTGCAGTGAAGTGGAATGCAGTGCAGTGGAGTGGAGAGGAGTGGAATTCAATGCAGTGGAGTGGAATGCAGTGCAGTGAAGTGGAGTGGAGTGGAATGCAGTGGAGTGGAGAGGAGTGGAATGCAGTGGAGTAGAGTGGAGAGGAGTGGAATGCAGTGGAGTTGAGTGGAGTGGAGTGGAATGCAGTGGAATATAGTGGAGTGGAGTGGAGTGGAGTGGAGTGGAGTGGAGTGGAGTGGAGTGGAGTGGAGTGGAGTGGAGTGGAGTGGAGTGGAATGCAGTGGAATGCAGTGGTGTGTAGTGGAGAGGTGAGGAGTGGAGTGGAGTGGAGTGGAGTGGAGTGGAGTGCAGTGGAATGCAGTGGAATGCAGTGGTGTGTAGTGGAGAGGTGAGGAGTGGAGTGGAGTGGAGTGGAGTGGAGAGGAGAGGAGTGGAGTGGAGTGGAGTGGAGTGGAGTGGAGTGGAGTGGAGTGGAGTGGAGTGGAGAGGAGTGGAATGCAGTGCAGTGGAGTGGAATGCAGTGCAGTGAAGTGGAATGGAGTGGAGTGGAGTGGAGAGGAGTGGAATGCAATGCATTGGAGTGGAATTCAGTGGAGAGGAATGGAGTGGAGTGGAATGCAGTGGAATGCAGTGGAGTGCAGTGGGGTGGAGAGGAGTGGAGTGGAGTGGAGTGGAGTGGAGTGGAGTGGAGTGGAGTGGAGTAGAGTAGAGTGGAGTGGAGTGGTATGCAGTGCAGTGGATTGGAGAGGAGTGGAATGCAGTGGAGTGGAGTGGAATGCTGTGCAGTGAAGTGGAGTGGAGTGGAATGCAGTGGAGTGGAGAGGAGTGGAATGCAGTTGAGTGGAGTGGAATGCAGTGGAGTGGAATGCAGTGGAGAGGAGTGGAGTGGAATGCAGTGGAATGCTGTGGAGTGCAGTGGAGTGGAGAGGAGTGGAGTGGAGTGGACTGGAGTGGAGTGAAGTGGAGAGGAGTGGAGTGGAGTGGAGTGGAGTGGAGTGGAGTGGAGTGGAGTGCAGTGGAGTGGAGTGGAGTGGAATGCAATGCAGTGGAGTGGAATGCAGTGCAGTGAAGTGGCGTGGAGTGGAATGCAATGTAGTGGAGAGGAGTGGAATGCAGTGGAGTGGAGTGGAGTGGAGAGGAGTGGAATGCAATGCAGTGGAGTGGAATGCTGTGCAGTGAAGTGGAATGGAGTGGAATGCAGTGCAGTGAAGTGGAGAGAAGTTGAATGCAGTGGAGTGGAGTGGAGTGGAGTGGAGTGGAGTGGAGTGGAATGCAGTGGAATGCTGTGGAGTGCAGTGGAGTGGAGAGGAGTGGAGTGGAGTGGAGTAGAGTGAAGTGGAGTGGAGTGGAGTGGAGTGGAGTGGAGTGGAGTGGAGTGGAGTGGAGTGGAGTGGAGTGGAGAGGAGTGGAATGCAGTGGAGTGGAGTGGAATGCTGTGCAGTGAAGTGGAGTGGAGTGGAATGCAGTGGAGTGGAGAGGAGTGGAATGCTGTGCAGTGGAGTGGAATGCAGTGCAGTAAAGTGGAGTGGAGTGGAATGCAGTGGAGTGGAGAGGAGTGGAATGCAATGCAGTGGAGTGGAGTGGAGTGGAGTGGAGTGGAGTGGAGTGGAATGCTGTGCAGTGAAGTGAAGTGGAGTGGAATGCAGAGGAGTTGAGAGGAGTGGAATGCAGTGGAGAGGAGTGGAATGCAGTGCAGTGGAGTGGAATGCAGTGCAGGGAAGTGGAGTGGAGTGGATTGGAGTGGAGTGGAGTGGAGTGGAGTGGAGTGGAGTGGAGTGGAGTGGAGTGAAATGCAGTGCAGTGGAGTGGAATGCAGTGCATTGAAGTGGAGTGGAGGGGAATGCAATGGAGTGGAGAGGAGTGGAATGCAGTGGAGTGGAGTGGAGTGGAGTGGAATGCAGTGGAGTGGAGAGGAGTTGAATGCAGTGGAGTGGAGTGGAATGTAGTGGAATGCAGTGGAGTGGAGAGGAGTGGAGTGGAGTGGAGTGGAGTGGAGAGGAGTGGAATGCAGTGCAGTGAAGTGGAATGCAGTTCAGTGGAGTGGAGAGGAGTGGAATGCAGTTCAGTGGAGTTGAATGCAGTGCAGTGAAGTGGAGTGGAGTGGAATGCAGTGCAGTGAAGTGGAGTGGAGTGGAATGCAGTGGTGTGGAGAGGAGTGGAGTGGAGTGGAGTGGTGTGGAGTGGAATGTAGTGGAATGCAGTGGAGTGGAGAGGAGTGGAGTGGAGTGGAGTGGAGTGGAGTGGAGTGGAGTGGAGAGGAATGCACTGGAGTGGAAAGGAGTGGAGTGGAGAGGAATGCACTGGAGTGGAAAGGAGTGGAGTGGAGTGGAGTGGATTGCAGTGCAGTGGAGTTGAATGCAGTGCAGTGAATTGGAGTTGAGTGGAATGCAGTGGAGTGGAGAGGAGTGGAATGCAGTGCAGTGAAGTGGAATGCAGTGCAGTGGAGTGGAGAGGAGAGGAGTGGAATGCAGTTCAGTGGAGTTGAATGCAGTGCAGTGAAGTGGAGTGGAGTGGAATGCAGTGGAGTGGAGAGGAGAGGAATGCAGTGGAGTAGAGTGGAAAGGAGTGGAATGCAGTGGAGTGGAGTGGAGTGGAGTGGAGTGGAGTGGAGTGGAGTGGAGTGGAGTGGAGTGGAGTGGAGTGGAGTGGAGAGGAGTGGAATGCAGTGCAGTGAAGTGGAATGCAGTGCAGTGGAGTGGAGAGGAGTGGAATTCAATGCAGTGGAGTGGAATGCAGTGCAGTGAAGTGGAGTGGAGTGGAATGCAGTGGAGTGGAGAGGAGTGGAATGCAGTGGAGTAGAGTGGAGAGGAGTGGAATGCAGTGGAGTTGAGTGGAGTGGAGTGGAATGCAGTGGAATATAGTGGAGTGGAGTGGAGTGGAGTGGAGTGGAGTGGAGTGGAGTGGAGTGGAGTGGAGTGGAGTGGAGTGGAGTGGAATGCAGTGGAATGCAGTGGTGTGTAGTGGAGAGGTGAGGAGTGGAGTGGAGTGGAGTGGAGTGGAGTGGAGTGGAGTGGAGTGGAATGCAGTGGAATGCAGTGGTGTGTAGTGGAGAGGTGAGGAGTGGAGTGGAGTGGAGTGGAGTGGAGAGGAGAGGAGTGGAGTGGAGTGGAGTGGAGTGGAGTGGAGTGGAGTGGAGTGGAGTGGAGTGGAGTGGAGTGGAGTGGAGAGGAGTGGAATGCAGTGCAGTGGAGTGGAATGCAGTGCAGTGAAGTGGAATGGAGTGGAGTGGAGTGGAGAGGAGTGGAATGCAATGCATTGGAGTGGAATTCAGTGGAGAGGAATGGAGTGGAGTGGAATGCAGTGGAATGCAGTGGAGTGCAGTGGGGTGGAGAGGAGTGGAGTGGAGTGGAGTGGAGTGGAGTGGAGTGGAGTGGAGTGGAGTAGAGTAGAGTGGAGTGGAGTGGTATGCAGTGCAGTGGATTGGAGAGGAGTGGAATGCAGTGGAGTGGAGTGGAGTGGAGTGGAGTGGAGTAAAGTGGAGTGGAGTAGAGTAGAGTGGAGTGGAGTGGAATGCAGAGGAGTGGATTGGAGAGGAGTGGAATGCAGTGGAGTGGAGTGGAGTGGAGTGGAGTGGAGTGGAGTGGAGTGGAGTGGAGTGGAGTGGAGTGGAGTGGAGTGGAGAGGAGTGGAGTTGAATGCAGTGGAGTGGAGTGGAGTGGAGTGGAGAGGAGTGCAATGCAGTGCAGAAAAGTGGAATGCATTGCAGAGGAGTGGAGTGGAGTGGAGTGGAGTGGAGTGGAGTGGAGTGGAGTGGAGTGGAGTGGAGTGGAGTGGAGTGGAGTGGAATGCAGTGGAGTGGAGTTGAAAACTGCAATGAAGTGGAGTGGAGTGGAATGCAGTGGAGTGGAGAGGAGTGGAATGCAGTGCAGTGTAGTGGAATGCAGTGCAGTGAAGTGGAATGGAGTGGAATGCAGTGGAGTGGAGAGGAGCGGAGTGGAGTGGAGTGGAGTGGAGTGGAGTGGAGTGGAGTGGAGTGGAGTGGAGTGGAGTGGAGTGGAATGCAGTGGAGTGGAGTGGAGTGGAATGCTGTGCAGTGAAGAGGAGTGGAGTGGAATGTAGTGGAGTGGAGAAGAGTGGAATGCAGTGCAGTAGAGTGGAGTGGAGTGGAGTGGAGTGGAGTGGAGTGGAGTGGAGTGGAGTGGAGTGGAGTGGAATGCAGTGAAGTTGAGTGGAGTGGAATGCAATGGAGTGGAGTGGCGAGGAGAGGAGTGGAATGCAGTGCAGTGGAGTGGAGTGGAGGTTAGTGGAATGCAGTGGAATGCAGTGGAGTGGAGTGGAGTGGAGTGGATTGGAGTGGAATGGAGTGGAGTGGAGAGGAGTGGAGTTGAATGCAGTGGAGTGGAGTGGAGTGGAGTGGAGTGGAGAGGAGTGCAATGCAGTGCAGAGGAGTGGAATGCATTGCAGAGGAGTGGAGTGGAGTGGAGTGGAGTGGAGTGGAGTGGAGTGGAGTGGACTGGAGTGGAGAGGAGTGGAGTGGAGTGGAGTGGAGTTGAATGCAGTGGAGTGGAGTGGAGTGGAGTGGAGTGGAGTGGAGTGGAGTGGAGTGGATTTGAATGCAGTGGAGTGGAGTGGAGTGGAGTGGAGTGGAGTGGAATGTAGTGGAGTGGAGAGGAGTGGAATGCAGTGGAGAGGAGTGGAGAGGAGTGGAGTGGAGTGGAGTAGAGTGGAGTGGAGTGGAGTGGAGTGGAGTGGAGAGGAGAGGAGAGGAGAGGAGAGGAATGCAGTGCAGTGGAGTGGAGAGGAGTGGAATGCGGTGCAGTGGAGTGGAATAGAGTGCAGTGAAGTGGAGTGGAGTGGAATGCAGTGGAGTGGAGAGAAGTGGAGCGAAGAGGTTTGGAGTGGATTTGAATGCAGTGGAGTGGAGTGGAGAGGAGTGTATTGCAGTTAAGTGGAGTGGAGTGGAGTGGAGTAGAGTGGAGTGGAGTGGAGTGGAGTGGAGTGGAGTGGAGTGGAGTGGAGTGGAGTGGAGTGGAGTGGAGTTGAATGCAGTGGAGTTGAGTGGAGTGGAGTGGAATGCGGTGGACTGGAGTGGAGTGGAGTGGAGTGGAGTGAAGTGGTGTGGAGTGGATTTGAATGCAGTGGAGTGGAGTGGAGTGGAGTGGAGTGGAGTGGAGAGGAGTAGAGTGGAGTGGAGTGGAGTTGAATGCAGTGGAGTGGAGTGGAGTGGAGTGGAGTGGATTTGAATGCAGTGGAGTGGAGTGGCGTGGAGTGGAATGTAGTGGAGTGGAGAGGAGTGGAATGCAGTGGAGAGGAGTGGAGAGGAGTGGAGTGGAGTGGAGTAGAGTGGAGTGGAGTGGAGTGGAGAGGAGAGGAGAGGAGAGGAATGCAGTGCAGTGGAGTGGAGAGGAGTGGAATGCGGTGCAGTGGAGTGGAATAGAGTGCAGTGAAGTGGAGTGGAGTGGAATGCAGTGGAGTGGAGAGAAGTGGAGCGAAGAGGTTTGGAGTGGATTTGAATGCAGTGGAGTGGAGTGGAGAGGAGTGGAATGCAGTGGAGTGGAGTGGAGTGTAATGCAGTTAAGTGGAGTGGAGTGGAGTGGAGTGGAGTAGAGTGGAGTGGAGTGGAGTGGAGTGGAGTGGAGTGGAGTGGAGTGGAGTGGAGTGGAGTGGAGTGGAGTGGAGTGGAGTGGAGTTGAGTGGAGTGGAGTGGAATGCGGTGGACTGGAGTGGAGTGGAGTGGAGTGGAGTGAAGTGGTGTGGAGTGGATTTGAATGCAGTGGAGTGGAGTGGAGTGGAGTGGAGTGGAGTGGAGTGGAGTGGAGTGGAGTGGAGTGGAGTGGAGAGGAGTGGAGTTGAATGCAGTGGAGTGGAGTGGAGTGGAGAGGAGTGCAATGCAGTGCAGAGGAGTGGAATGAAGTGCAGAGGAGTGGAGTGGAGTGGAGTGGAGTGGAGTGGAGTGGAGTGGAGTAAAGTGGAGTGGAGTAGAGTAGAGTGGAGTGGAGTGGAATGCAGTGGAGTGGATTGGAGAGGAGTGGAACGCAGTGGAGTGGAGTGGAGTGGAGTGGAGTGGAGTGGAGTGGAGTGGAGTGGAGTGGAGTGGAGTGGAGTGGAGTGGAGTGGAGTGGAGAGGAGTGGAGTTGAATGCAGTGGAGTGGAGTGGAGTGGAGTGGAGTGGAGTGGAGTGGAGTGGAGTGGAGTGGAGTGGAGTGGAGTGGAGTGGAGTAAAGTGGAGTGGAGTAGAGTAGAGTGGAGTGGAGTGGAGTGGAGTGGAATACAGTGGAATGCAGTGGTGTGTAGTGGAGAGGTGAGGAGTGGAGTGGAGTGGAGTGGAGTGGAATGCAGTGGAGTGGAAAGGAGTGGAATGCAGTGGAGTGGAGTGGAGTGGAGTGGAGTGGAGTGGAGTGGAGTGGAGTGGAGTGGAGTGGAGTGGAGTGGAGTGGAGAGGAGTGGAATGCAGTGCAGTGAAGTGGAATGCAGTGCAGTGGAGTGGAGAGGAGTGGAATTCAATGCAGTGGAGTGGAATGCAGTGCAGTGAAGTGGAGTGGAGTGGAATGCAGTGGAGTGGAGAGGAGTGGAATGCAGTGGAGTAGAGTGGAGAGGAGTGGAATGCAGTGGAGTTGAGTGGAGTGGAGTGGAATGCAGTGGAATATAGTGGAGTGGAGTGGAGTGGAGTGGAGTGGAGTGGAGTGGAGTGGAGTGGAGTGGAGTGGAATGCAGTGGAATGCAGTGGTGTGTAGTGGAGAGGTGAGGAGTGGAGTGGAGTGGAGTGGAGTGGAGTGGAGTGGAGTGGAGTGGAATGCAGTGGAATGCAGTGGTGTGTAGTGGAGAGGTGAGGAGTGGAGTGGAGTGGAGTGGAGTGGAGAGGAGAGGAGTGGAGTGGAGTGGAGTGGAGTGGAGTGGAGTGGAGTGGAGTGGAGTGGAGTGGAGTGGAGTGGAGTGGAGTGGAGAGGAGTGGAATGCAGTGCAGTGGAGTGGAATGCAGTGCAGTGAAGTGGAATGGAGTGGAGTGGAGTGGAGAGGAGTGGAATGCAATGCATTGGAGTGGAATTCAGTGGAGAGGAATGGAGTGGAGTGGAATGCAGTGGAATGCAGTGGAGTGCAGTGGGGTGGAGAGGAGTGGAGTGGAGTGGAGTGGAGTGGAGTGGAGTAGAGTGGAGTGGAGAGGAGTGGAGTTGAATGCAGTGGAGTGGAGTGGAGTGGAGTAGAGTGGAGTGGAGAGGAGTGGAGTTGAATGCAGTGGAGTGGAGTGGAGTGGAGTGGAGTGGAGTGGAGTGAAGTGGAGTGGAGTGGAATGGAGTGGAATGCAGTGGACTGCAGTGGAGTGGAGAGGAGTGGAGTGGAGTGGAGTTGAGTGGAGTGGAGTGGAGTGGAGTGGAGTGGAGTGGAATGCAGTGGAGTGGAGTTGAGTGGAGTGGAGTGGAGTGGAGTGGTGTTGAGTGGAGTGGAATGTAGTGGAGTGGTGTGGAATGCAGTTGAGTGGAGTGGAGTGGAATGCAGTGGAGTGGAGTGGAGTGGAATGCAGTGGAGTAAAGTGGAGAGGAGTGGAGTGGAGTGGACTGCAGTGGACTGCAGTGGACTGCAGTGGAGTGGAGAGGAGTGGAGTGGAGTTGAGTGGAGTGGAGAGGAGTGGAGTGGAGTGGAGTGGAGTGGAGTGGAGTGGAATGCAGTGGAGTGGAGTTGAGTGGAGTGGAGTGGAGTGGAGTGGAGTGGTGTTGAGTGGAGTGGAATGTAGTGGAGTGGTGTGGAATGCAGTTGAGTGGAGTGGAGTGGAATGCAGTGGAGTGGAGTGGAGTGGACTGCAGTGGACTGCAGTGGAGTGGACAGGAGTGGAGTGGAGTTGAGTGGAGTGGAGAGGAGTGGAGTGGAGTGGAGTGGAGTGGAGTGGAGTGGAGTGGAGTGGAGTGGAGTGGAGTGGAGTGGAGTGGAATGCAGTGGAGTGGAGTGGAGTGGAGTGGAATGCAGTGGACTGCAGTGGACTGCAGTGGAGTGGAGAGGAGTGGAGTGGAGTTGAGTGGAGTGGAGAGGATTGTAGTGATGTGGAGTGGAGTGGAATGCAGTGAAGTGGAGAGGAGAGGAGTGGAGTTTAGTGGAGTGGAGTGGAATGCAGTAGAGTGGAGTGGAGTGGAATGCAGTGGAGTGGAGTGGAGTGGAGTTGAATGCAGTGGAGTGGAGTGGAATGGAGTGGAGTGGAGTGGAGTGGAATGCAGTGGAGTGGAGTGGACTGCAGTGGAGTGGAGAGGAGTGGAGTGGAGTGGAGTGGAGTGGTGTGGACTGCAGTGGACTGCAGTGGACTGCAGTGGAGTGGAGAGGAGTGGAGTGGAGTTGAGTGGAGTGGAGAGGAGTGGAGTGGAGTGGAGTGGAGTGGAGTGGAGTGGAGTGGAGTGGAGTGGAATGCAGTGGAGTGGAGTGGAATGCAGTGGAGTGGAGTGGAGTGGAGTTGAATGCAGTGGAGTGGAGTGGAGTGGAGTTGAATGCAGTGGAGTGGAGTGGAATGCAGTGGAGTGGAGTGGAGTGGAGTTGAATGCAGTGGAGTGGAGTGGAATGCAGTGGAGTGGAGTGGAGTGGAGTGGAATGCAGTGGTGTGGAGTGGAGAGGAGTGGAGTGGAGTGGAGTGGAGTGGAGTGGAGTGGAGTGGAGTGGAGTGGTGTGGAGTGGAGTTGAGTGGAGTGGAGTGGAATGCAGTGGAGTGGAGTGGAGTGGAGTGGAGGAAAGTGGAGTGGAATGCAGTGGAGTGGAGAGGAGTGGAATGCAGTGGAGTGGAGTGGAGTGGAGTGGAGTGGAGTGGAGTGGAGTGGAGTGGAGTGGAGTGGAGTGGAGTGGAGTGGAGTTGAATGCAGTGGAGTGGAGTGGAGTGGAGTTGAGTTGAATGCAGTGGAGTGGAGTGGAGTGGAATGCAGTGGAGTGGAGTGGAGTGGACTGCAGTGGAGTGGAGAGGGGTGGAGTTTAGTGGAGTGGAGTGGAATGCAGTGGAGTGGAGAGGAGTGGAATGCAGTGGAGTGGAGAGGAGTTGAATGCAGTGGAGTGGAGAGGAGTTGAATGCAGTGGAGTGGAGTGGAGTGGAATGCAGTGGAGTGGAGTGGAGTGGAATGCAGTGGAGTGGAATGCAGTGGAGTGGAGTGGAGTGGAGTGGAGTGGAGTGGAGTGGAGTGGAGTGGAGTGGAGTGGAATGGAATGCAGTGAAGTGGAGTGGAGTGGAGTGGAGTGGAGTGGAGTGGAGTGGAGTGGAGTGGAGTGGTCTGCAGTGGAGTGGAGAGGAGTGGAGTGGAGTGGAGTGGAGTGGAGTGGAGTGGAGTGGAGTGGAGTGGAGTGGAGTGGAGTGGAGTGGAGTGGAGTGGAGTGGTGTGGAGTGGAGTGAAGTGGAGTGGAATGCAGTGGACTGCAGTGGAGTGGAGAGGAGTGGAGTGGAGTGGAGTGGAATGCAGTGGAGTGGAGTGGAGTGGAGTGGAATGCAGTGGAGTGGATTGGAGTGGAGTGGAATGCAGTGGAGTGGAGTGGAGTGGAGTGGTGTGGAGTGGCGTAAAGAACAGTGGAGTGATTTGGAGTGGAGTTGAATGCAGTGGAGTGGAGTGGAGTGGAGTGGAGTGGAGTGGAGTGGAGTGGAGTGGAGTGGAGTGGAATGCAGTGGAGTGGAGTGGAGTGGAATGCAGTGGAGTGGAGTGGAGTGGAGTGGAGTTGAGTGGAGTGGAGTGGAGTTGAGTGGAGTGGAGTGGAGTGGAGAGGAGTGGAATGCAGTGGACTGCAGTGGAGTGGAGAGGAGTGGAGTGGAGTGGAGTGGAGTGG
Source organism: Cyrtonyx montezumae (assembly GCF_038088225.1). Lineage (NCBI taxonomy): Eukaryota > Metazoa > Chordata > Aves > Galliformes > Odontophoridae > Cyrtonyx > Cyrtonyx montezumae. Next base: position 132,179 of record NW_027072099.1, on the reverse strand, counting down.
AGTGGAGTGGAGTGGAGTGGAGTGGAGTGGAGTGGAGAGGAGAGGAGAGGAGTGGAATGCAGTGGACTGTAGTGGAGTGGAGTGGAGTGGAGTGGAGTTGAATGCAGTGGAGTGGAGAAGAGTGGAGTGGAGTGGAGTGGAGTGGAGTGGAGTGGAGTTGAGCGGAATGCAGTGGAGTGAAGTGGAGTGGAATGCAGTGGACTGGAGTGGAGTGGAATGCAGTGGAGTGGTGTGGAGTGGAGTATAGTGGAGTGGAATGCAGTGGACTGTAGTGGAGTGGAGTGGAGTTGAATGCAGTGGAGTGGAGAGGAGTGGAGTGGAGTGGAGTGGAGTTGAGCGGAATGCAGTGGAGTGGAGAGGAGTGGAATGCAGTGGACTGCAGTGGAGTGGTGAGGAGTGGAGTGGAGTTGAATGCAGTGGAGTGGAGCGGAGTGGAGTGGAGTGGAGTAGATTGCAGTGGACTGCAGTGGAGTGGAGAGGAGTGGAGTGGAGTGGAATGGTGTGGAGTGGAGTGGAGTGGAGTGGAGTGGAGTGGAGTGGAGTGGAGTGGAGTGGAGTGGAGTGGAGTGGAGTGGAGTGGAGTGGAGTGGTGTGGAGTGGAGAGGAGTGGAATGCAGAGGACTGCAGTGGAGTGGAGAGGAGTGGAGTGGAGTGGAGTGGAGTGGAGTGGAGTGGAGTGGAATGGAATGCAGTTGAGTGGAGAGGAGAGGAATGCAGTGGAGTGGAGTGGAGTGGAGTGGAGTGGAGTGGAGTGGAGTGGAGTGGAGTGGAGTGGAGTGGAGTGGAGTGGAGTGGAGTGGAGTGGAGTGGAGTGGAGTGGAGTGGAGTGGAGTTGAGTTGAATGCAGTGGAGTGGAGTGGAGTGGAGTTGAGTGGAATGCAGTGGAGTGGAGTGGAGTGGAATGCAGTGGAGTGGAGTGGAGTTGAATGCAGTGGAGTGGAGCGGAGTGGAGTGGAGTGGAGTGGAGTAGATTGCAGTGGACTGCAGTGGAGTGGAGAGGAGTGGAGTGGAGTGGAATGGTGTGGAGTGGAGTGGAGTGGAGTGGAGTGGAGTGGAGTGGAGTGGAGTGGAGTGGAGTGGAGTGGAGTGGAGTGGAGTGGAGTTGAATGCAGTGGAGTGGAGCGGAGTGGAGTGGAGTGGAGTGGAGTAGATTGCAGTGGACTGCAGTGGAGTGGAGAGGAGTGGAGTGGAGTGGAATGGTGTGGAGTGGAGTGGAGTGGAGTGGAGAGGAGTGGAGTGGAGTGGAGTGGAGTGGAGTGGAGAGGAGAGGAGTGGAATGCAGAGGACTGCAGTGGAGTGGAGAGGAGTGGAGTGGAGTGGAGTGGAATGGAATGCAGTGAAGTGGAGCGGAGAGGGGTGGAGTTTAGTGGAGTGGAGTGGAATGCAGTGGAGTGGAGAGGAGTGGAATGCAGTGGAATGCAGTGGAGTGGAGTGGAGTGGAGTGGAGTGGAGTGGAGTGGAGTGGAGTGGAGTGGAGTGGAGTGGAGTGGAGTGGAGTGGAGATGAGATGAATGCAGTGGACTGCAGTGGAGTGGAGAGGAGTGGAGTGGAGTGGAGTGGAGTGGAGAGGAATGGAGTGGAGTGGAATGCATTGGAGTGGAGTGGAGTGGAATGCAGTGGAGTGGAGTGGAGTGGAATGCAGTGGAGTGGAGTGGAGTGGAGTGGAGTGGAGTGGAGTGGAGTGGAGTGGAGTGGAGTGGAGTGGAGTGGAGTGGAATGCAGTGGAGTGGAGTGGAGTGGAATGAAGTGGAGTGGAGTGGAGTGGAATGCAGTGGAATGCAGTGGAGTTGAGAGGAGTGGAATGCAGTGGAATGCAGTGGAGTGGAGTGGAGCGGAGTGGAGTGGAGTGGAGTGGAGTGGAGTGGAGTGGAGATGAGAAGAATGCAGTGGACTGCAGTGGAGGGGAGAGGAGTGGAGTGGAGTGGAGTGGAGTGGAGTGGAGTGGAGTGGAGTGGAGTGGAGTGGAGTGGAGTGGAGTGGAGTGGAATGGAGTGGAGTGGAATGCAGTGGTGTGGAGTGGAGTGGAATGCAGTGGAGTGGAGTGGAGTGGACTGCAGTGGAGTGGAGAGGAGTGGAGTGGAGAGGAGTGGAATGCAGATGAGTGGAGTGGAGTGGAATGCAGTGGAGTGGAGTGGAGTGGAGTGGAGTGGAGTGGAGTGGAGTGGAGTGGAGTGGAGTGGAGTGGAGTGGAGTGGAGTGGAGTGGAGTGGAGTGGAGAGGAGTGGAGAGGAGTGGATTGGAGTGGAGAGGAGTGGACTGCAGTGGAGTGGAGAGGAGTGGAGTGGAGAGGAGTGGAATGCAGATGAGTGGAGTGGAGTGGAATGCAGTGGAGTGGAGTGGAGTGGAGTGGAGTGGAGTGGAGTGGAGTGGAGTGGAGTGGAGTGGAGAGGAGTGGAGAGGAGTGGATTGGAGTGGAGAGGAGTGGAATGCAGTGCAGTGGAGTGGAATGCAGTGCAGTTAAGTGGAGTGGAGTAGAGTGGAGTGGAGTGGAGTGGAGTGGAGTGGAGTGGAGTGGAGTGGAGTGGAGTGGAGTGGAGTGGAGTGGAGTGGAGTGGAGTGGAGTGGAGTGGACTGGAGTGGACTGGAGAGGTGTGGAGTTTAGTGGAGTGGAGTGGAATGCAGTGGAGTGGAGAGGAGTGGAATGCAGTGGAGTGTAGAGGAGTGGAATGCAGTGGAGTGGAGTGGATTGGAGTGGAATGCAGTGGAGTGTAGAGGAGTGGAATGCAGTGGAGTGGAGTGGATTGGAGTGGAATGCAGTGGAGGGGAGTGGAGTGGAATGCAGTGGAGTGGAATGCAGTGGAGTGGAGTGGAGTGGAGTGGAGTGGAGTGGAGTGGAGTGGAGTGGAGTGGAGTGGAGAGGAGTGGAGTGGAATGCAGTGGACTGCAGTGGAGTGGAGAGGAGTGGAGTGGAGTGGAGTGCAGTGGAGTTGAATGTAGTGGAGTGGAGTGGAGTGGAGTGGAGTGGATTGCAGTTGAGTGGAGTGGAGTGGAATGCAGTGGAGTGGAGTGGAGTGGAGAGGGGTGGAGTTTAGTGGAGTGGAGTGGAATGCAGTGGAGTGGAGAGGAGTGGAATGCAGTGGAGTGGAGAGGAGTGGAATGCAGTGGAGTGGAGTGGAGTGGAGTGGAGTGGAATGCAGTGGAGTGGAGTGGAGTGGAATGCAGTGGAGTGGAATGCAGTGGAGTGGAGTGGAGTGGAGTGGAGTGGAGAGGATTGGAGTGGAGTGGAGTGGAGTGGAGTGGAGTTGAATGTAGTGGAGTGGAGTGGAGTGGAGTGGAGTGGATTGCAGTTGAGTGGAGTGGAGTGTAGTGGAGTGGAGTTGAGTGGAGTGGAGTGGAATGCAGTGGAGTGGAGTGGAGAGGAGTGGAGTTTCGTGGAGAGGAGTGGAGTGGAGTGGAATGCAGTGGAGTGGAGTGGAATGGAATGCAGTGAAGTGGAGTGGAGAGGGGTGGAGTTTAGAGGAGTGGAGTGGAATGCAGTGGAGTGGAGAGGAGTAGAATGCAGTGGAGTGGAGTGGAGTGGAGTGGAGTGGAGTGGAGTGGAGTGGAGTGGAGTGGAGTGGAGTGGAGTGGAGTGGAGTGGAGTTGAATGCAGTGGAGTGGAGTGGAGTGGAGTGGAGTGGAGTGGAGTGGAGTGGAATGGAGTGGAGTGGAGTGGAGTGGAGTGGAGTGGAGTGGAGTGGAGTGGAGTGGAGTGGAGTTGAATGCAGTGGAGTGGAGTGGAGTGGAATGCAGTGGAGTGGAGTGGAGTGGAGTGGAGTGGAGTGGAGTGGAGTGGAGTGGAGTGGAGTGGAGTGGAGTGGAGTGGAGAGGGGTGGAGTTTAGTGGAGTGGAGTGGAATGCAGTGGAGTGGAGAGGAGTGGAATGCAGTGGAGAGGAGAGGAGTTGAATGCAGTGGAGTGGAGTGGAGTGGAGTGGAGTGGAATGCAGTGGAGTGCAGTGGAGTGGAATGCAGTGGAGTGGAGTGGAGTGGAGTGGAGTGGAGTGGAGTGGAATGGAATGCAGTGAAGTGGAGTGGAGTGGAGTGGAGTGGAGTGGAGTGGAGTGGAGTGGATTGGAGTGGACTACAGTGGAGTGGAGAGGAGTGGAGTGGAGTGGAGTGGAGTGGAGTGGAGTGGAGTGGAATGCAGTGGAGTGGAGTGGAGTGGAGTGGAGTGGAGTGGATTGGAGTGGAGTGGAATGCAGTGGAGTGGAGTGGAGTGGAGTGGTGTGGAGTGGCGTAAAGAACAGTGGAGTGATTTGGAGTGGAGTTGAATGCAGTGGAGTGGAGTGGAGTGGAGTGGAGTGGAGTGGAGTGGAGTGGAGTGGAGTGGAGTGGAGTGGAGTGGAGTGGAGTGGAGTGGAGTGGAGTGGAGTGGAGTGGAATGCAGTGGAGTGGAGTGGAGTGGAATGCAGTGGAGTGGAGTGGAGTGGAGTGGAGTGGAGTGGAGTGGAGTGGAGTGGAGTGGAGTGGAGTGGAGTGGAGAGGAGTGGAATGCAGTGGACTGCAGTGGAGTGGAGAGGAGTGGAGTGGAGTGGAGTGGAGTGGAGTAGAGTGGAGTGGAGTGGAGTGGAGTTGAGCGGAATGCAGTGGAGTGAAGTGGAGTGGAATGCAGTGGACAGGAGTGGAGTGGAATGCAGTGGAGTGGTGTGGAGTGGAGTATAGTGGAGTGGAATGCAGTGGACTGCAGTGGAGTGGAGAGGAGTGGAGTGAAGTGGAGTGGAGTGGAATGGAGTGGAGTGGAATGCAGTGGAGTGGAGTGGAGTGGAATGCAGTGGAGTGGAGTGGAGTGGAATGCAGTGGAGTGGAGTGGAGTGGAGTGGAGAGGAGTGGAGTGGAGTGGAGTGGAATGCAGTGGAGTGGAGTGGAGTGGAGTGGAGTGGAGTGGAGTGGAGTGGAGTGGAATGCAGTGGACTGCAGTGGAGTGGAGTGGAGTGGAGTGGAGTGGAATGCAGATGAGTGGAGTGGAGTGGAGTGGAGTGGAGTGGAGTGGAGTGGAGTTGAGTGGAGTGGAGTGGAGTGGAGTGGAGTGCAGTGGAGTGGAATGCAGTGGAGTGGAATGCAGTGGAGTGGAGTGGAGTGGAATGCAGTTGAGTGGAGAGGAGTGGAATGCAGTGGAGTGGAGTGGAGTGGAGTGGAGTGGAGTGGAGTGGAGTGGAGTGGAGTGGAGTGGAGTGGAGTGGAGTGGAGATGAGATGAGATGAATGCAGTGGACTGCAGTGGAGTGGAGAGGAGTGGAGTGGAGTGGAGTCGAGTGGAATGGAGTGGAGTGGAATGCAGTGGAGTGGAGTGGAGTGGAATGCAGTGGAGTGGAGTGGAGTGGAATGCAGTGGAGTGGAGTGGAGAGGAGTGGAGTGGAGTGGAGTGGAGTGGAGTGGAATGGAGTGGAGTGGAATGCAGTGGAGTGGAGTGGAGTGGAATGCAGTGGAGTGGAGTGGAATGCAGTGGAGTGGAGTGGAGAGGAGTGGAGTGGAGTGGAGTGGAGTGGAGTGGAGTGGAGTGGAGTGGAGTGGAGTGGAGTGGAGTGGAGTGGAGTGGAGTGGAGAGGAGTGGAATGCAGTGGACTGCAGTGGAGTGGAGTGGAGTGGAGTGGAGTGGAGTGGAGTGGAGTGGAGTGGAGTGGAGTGGAATGCAGTGGAATGCAGTGGAGTGGAGTGGAATGCAGTGGAGTGGAGTGGAGTGGAGAGGAGTGGAGTGGAGTGGAGTGGAATGCAGTGGAGTGGAGTGGAGTGGAGTGGAGTGGAGTGGAGTGGAGTGGAGTGGAGTGGAGTGGAGTGGAGTGGAGTGGAATGCAGTGGAGTGGAGTGGAGTGGAATGCAGTGGAGTGGAGTGGAGAGGAGTGGAGTGGAGTGGAGTGGAGTGGAGTGGAGTGAGTGGAGTGGAGTGGAGTGGAGTGGAGTGGAGTGGAGTGGTGTGGAGTGGAGTTGAGTGGATTGGAATGCAGTGGACTGCAGTGGAGTGGAGAGGAGTGGAGTGGAGTGGAGTAGAGTGGAGTGGAATGCAGTGGACTGGAGTGAAGTGGAATGCAGGGGAGTGGAGGTGAGTGGAGTGGAGTGGAGTGGAGTGGAATGCAGTGGAGTGGAGTGGAGTGGAATGCAGTGGAGTGGAGTGGAGTGGAGTGGAGTTGAGTGGAGTGGAGTGGAGTGGAGTGGAGTGGAGTGGAATGCAGTGGAGTGGAGAGGAGTGGAGTGGAGTGGAGTGGAGTGGAGTGGAGTGGAGTGGAGTGGAGTGGAGTGGAGTAGAGTGGAGTAGAGTGGAGTGGAATGCAGTGGAGTGAAGTGAAGTGGAATGCAGTGGACTGGAGTGGAGTGGAGTGGAGAGGAGAGGAGTGGAGTGGAGTGGAGTGGTGTGGAGTAGAGTGGAGTGGACAGCAGTGGAGTGAAGTGAAGTGGAATGCAGTGGACTGGAGTGGAGTGGAGTGGAGAGGAGAGGAGAGGAGTGGAGTGGAGTCTAGTGGAGTGGAGTGGAGTGGAGAGGAGTGGAGAGGAGTGGAATGCAGTGGAGTGGAGTGGAATGCAGTGGAGTGGAGTGGAAAGCATTGGAGTGGAGTGGAATGCAGTGGAGTGGAGTGGAGTGGAATGCAGTGGAGTGGAGTGGAATGCAGTGGAGTGGAGTGGAGTGGAGTGGAGTGGAGTGGAGTGGAGTGGAGTGGAGTGGAGTGGAGAGGAGTGGAGTGGAGTCTAGTGGAGTGGAGTGGAGTGGAGAGGAGTGGAGAGGAGTGGAATGCAGTGGAGTGGAGTGGAATGCAGTGGAGTGGAGTGGAAAGCATTGGAGTGGAGTGGAATGCAGTGGAGTGGAGTGGAGTGGAATGCAGTGGAGTGGAGTGGAATGCAGTGGAGTGGAGTGGAGTGGAGTGGAGTGGAGTGGAGTGGAGTGGAGTGGAGTGGAGTGGAGTGGAGTGGAGAGGAGTGGAATGCAGTGGACTGCAGTGGAGTGGAGTGGAGTGGAGTGGAGTGGAGTGGAGTGGAGTGGAGTGGAGTGGAGTGGAGTGGAGTGGAGTGGAATGCAGTGGAATGCAGTGGAGTGGAGTGGAATGCAGTGGAGTGGAGTGGAGTGGAGAGGAGTGGAGTGGAGTGGAGTGGAATGCAGTGGAGTGGAGTGGAGTGGAGTGGAGTGGAGTGGAGTGGAGTGGAGTGGAGTGGAGTGGAGTGGAGTGGAGTGGAGTGGAGTGGAATGCAGTGGAGTGGAGTGGAATGCAGTGGAGTGGAGTGGAGAGGAGTGGAGTGGAGTGGAGGGGAGTGGAGTGGAGTGGAGTGGAGTGGAGTGGAGTGGAGTGGAGTGGTGTGGAGTGGAGTTGAGTGGATTGGAATGCAGTGGACTGCAGTGGAGTGGAGAGGAGTGGAGTGGAGTGGAGTAGAGTGGAGTGGAATGCAGTGGACTGGAGTGAAGTGGAATGCAGGGGAGTGGAGGTGAGTGGAGTGGAGTGGAGTGGAGTGGAATGCAGTGGAGTGGAGTGGAGTGGAATGCAGTGGAGTGGAGTGGAGTGGAGACGAGAGGAGTGGAGTGGAGTGGAGTGGTGTGGAGTAGAGTGGAGTGGACTGCAGTGGAGTGAAGTGAAGTGGAATGCAGTGGACTGGAGTGAAGTGGAATGCAGGGGAGTGGAGGTGAGTGGAGTGGAGTGGAGTGGAGTGGAATGCAGTGGAGTGGAGTGGAGTGGAATGCAGTGGAGTGGAGTGGAGTGGAGACGAGAGGAGTGGAGTGGAGTGGAGTGGTGTGGAGTAGAGTGGAGTGGACTGCAGTGGAGTGAAGTGAAGTGGAATGCAGTGGACTGGAGTGGAGTGGAGTGGAGAGGAGAGGAGAGGAGTGGAGTGGAGTCTAGTGGAGTGGAGTGGAGTGGAGAGGAGTGGAGAGGAGTGGAATGCAGTGGAGTGGAGTGGAATGCAGTGGAGTGGAGTGGAATGCATTGGAGTGGAGTGGAATGCAGTGGAGTGGAGTGGAGTGGAATGCAGTGGAGTGGAGTGGAGTGGAGTTGTGTGGAGTGGAGTGGAGTTGTGTGGAGTGGAGTGGAGTGGAATGCAGTGGAGTGGAGTGGAGTGGACTGCAGTGGACTGCAGTGGAGTGCAGTGGACTGGAGAAGAGTGGAGTGGAGTTGAGTGGAGTGGAGAGGAGTGGAGTTGAGTGGAGTGGAATGCAGTGGAATGCAGTGGACTGCAGTGGAGTGGAGAGGAGTGGAGTGGAGTTGAGTGGAGTGGAGAGGAGTGGAGTGGAGAGGAGTGGAGTGGAGAGGAGTGGAGTGGAGTGGAGTGGAGTGGAGTGGAGTGGAGTGGAGTGGAGTGGAGTGGAGTGGAGTGGAGTGGAGTGAAGTGGAGTGGTGAGGAGTGGAGTTTAGTGGAGTGGAGTGGAATGCAGTGGAGTGGAGTGGAGTGGAATGCATTGGAGTGGAGTGGAGTGGAGTGGAGTGGAGTGGAGTGGAGTGGAGTGGAGTGGAGTGGAGTTGAATGCAGTGGAGTGGAGTGGAATGCAGTGGAGTGGAGTGGAGAGGAGTGTAGCTGAGTGGAGTGGAGTTGAGTTGAGTGGAGTGGAGTGGAGTGGAGTGGAGTTGAGTGGAGTGGACAGGAGTGTAGTGGAGTGGAGTGGAGTGGAATGCAGAGGAGTGGAGTGGAGAGGAGTGGAGTGGAGTGGACTGCAGTGGACTGCAGTGGACTGCAGTGGAGTGGAGAGGAGTGGAGTGGAGTTGAGTGGAGTGGAGAGGAGTTGAGTGGAGTGGAGTGGAGTGGAATGCAGTGGAGTGGAGTGGAGTGGAGTGGAATGCAGTGGACTGCAGTGGACTGCAGTGGAGTGGAGTGGAGTGGAGTTGAGTGGAGTGGAGAGGAGTGTAGGTGAGTGGAGTGGAGTGGAATGCAGTGAAGTGGAGTGGAGAGGAGTGGAGTTTAGTGGAGTGGAGTGGAATGCAGTAGAGTGGAGTGGAGTGGAATGCAGTAGAGTGGAGTGGACTGCAGTGGAGTGGAGAGGAGTGGAGTGAAGTTGAGTGGAGTGGAGAGGAGTGGAGTGGAGTGGAGTGGAATGCAGTGGAGTGGAGAGGAGTGGAGTGGTGTGGAGTGGAGTTGAGTGGATTGGAATGCAGTGGACTGCAGTGGAGTGGAGAGGAGTGTAGTTTAGTGGAGTGGAGTGGAATGCAGTGGAGTGGAGCGGAGTGGAATGCAGTGGAGTGGAGTGGAGTGGAGTTGAATGCAGTGGAGTGGAGTGGAATGCAGTGGAGTGGAGTGGAGTGGAGTGGATTGCAGTGGTGTGGAGTGGAGAGGAGTGGAGTGGAGTGGAGTGGAGAGGAGTAGAGTGGAGTGGAGTGGAGTGGAGTTGAGATGAATGCAATGGACTGCAGTAAAGTGGAGTGGAGTGGAGTTGAGTGGAGTGGAGTGGAGTAGAGTGGAGTGGAGTGGAGTGGAGTGGAGTTGAATGCAGTGGATTGGAGTAGAGTGGAGTGGAGTGGAATGCAGTGGAGTGGAGTGGAGTGGAATGCAGTGGAGTGGAGAGGAGTGGAGTGGTGTGGAGTGGAGTTGAGTGGATTGGAATGCAGTGGACTGCAGTGGAGTGGAGAGGAGTGGAGTGGAGTGGAGTAGAGTGGAGTGGAGTGGAATGCAGTGGAGTGGAGTGGAGTGGAGTGGAGTGGAGTGGAGTGGAGTGGAATGCAGTGGAGTGGAGTGGAGTGGAATGCAGTGGAGTGGAGTGGAGTGGAGAGGAGTGGAGTGGAATGGAGTGGAGTGGAGTGGAGTGGAGTGGAGTGGAGTGGAGTGGAGTGGAGTGGAGTGGAGTGGAGTGAAGTGGAGTGGACTGGAGTTGAGTGGAGTGGAGAGGAGTGGAGTTTAGTGGAGTGGAGTGGAATGCAGTGGAGTGGAGTAGAGTGGAATGCAGTGGAGTGGAGTGGAGAGGATTGGAGTGGAGTGAAGAGGAGTGGAGTGGAGTGGAGTGGAGTGGAGTGGAGTGGAGTGGAGTGGAGTGGAGTGGAGTGGAGTGGAGTGGAGTGGAGTGCAGTGGAGTGGAGTGGAGTGAAGTGGAGTGGAGTGGAGAGGAGTGGAATGCAGTGGAGTGGAGTGGAGAGGAGTGGAGCTGAGTGGAGTGGAGTGGAGTGGAGTGGCGTGGAGTGGAGTGGAGTGGAGTGGTATGGAGTGGAGTGGAGTGGAGTTGAGATGAATGCAGTGGACTGCAGTGGAGTGGAGTGGAGTGGAGTGGAGTGGAGTTGAATGCAGTGGAGTGGAGTGGAATGCAGTGGAGTGGAGTGGAGTGGAATGCAGTGGAGTGGAGTGGAGAAGAGTGGAGTGGAGTGGAGTTGAGTGGAGTGGAGAGGAGTGGAGTGGAGTGGAAAGGAGTGGAGTGGAGTGGAGAGGAGTGGAGTTTAGTGGAGTGGAGTGGAATGCAGTGGAGTGGAGTGGAATGCAGTGGAGTGGAGTGGAGTGGAGTGGAATGCAGTGGAGTGGAGTTGAATGCAGTGGAGTGGAGTGGAATGCAGTGGAGTGGAGTGGAGTGGAGTGGATTGCAGTGGAGTGGAGTGGAGAGGATTGGAGTGGAGTGAAGAGGAGTGGAGTGGAGTGGAGTGGAGTGGAGTGGAGTGGAGTGGAGTGGAGTGGAGTGGAGTGGAGTGCAGTGGAGTGGAGTGGAGTGAAGTGGAGTGGAGTGGAGAGGAGTGGAATGCAGTGGAGTGGAGTGGAGAGGAGTGGAGCTGAGTGGAGTGGAGTGGAGTGGAGTGGCGTGGAGTGGAGTGGAGTGGAGTGGTATGGAGTGGAGTGGAGTGGAGTTGAGATGAATGCAGTGGACTGCAGTGGAGTGGAGTGGAGTGGAGTGGAGTGGAGTTGAATGCAGTGGAGTGGAGTGGAATGCAGTGGAGTGGAGTGGAGTGGAATGCAGTGGAGTGGAGTGGAGAAGAGTGGAGTGGAGTGGAGTTGAGTGGAGTGGAGAGGAGTGGAGTGGAGTGGAAAGGAGTGGAGTGGAGTGGAGAGGAGTGGAGTTTAGTGGAGTGGAGTGGAATGCAGTGGAGTGGAGTGGAATGCAGTGGAGTGGAGTGGAGTGGAGTGGAATGCAGTGGAGTGGAGTTGAATGCAGTGGAGTGGAGTGGAATGCAGTGGAGTGGAGTGGAGTGGAGTGGATTGCAGTGGTGTGGAGTGGAGAGGAGTGGAGTGGAGTGGAGTGGAGTGGAGTGGAGTGGAGTGGAGTGGAGTTGAGATGAATGCAATGGATTGGAGTGGAGTGGAGTGGAGTGGAATGCAGTGGAGTGGAGTGGAGTGGAATGCAGTGGAGTGGAGAGGAGTGGAGTGGTGTGGAGTGGAGTTGAGTGGATTGGAATGCAGTGGACTGCAGTGGAGTGGAGAGGAGTGGAGTGGAGTGGAGTAGAGTGGAGTGAAGTGGAATGCAGTGGAGTGGAGTGGAATGCAGTGAAGTGGAGTGGAGTGGAATGCAGTGGAGTTGAGTGGAATGCAGTGGAGTGGAGTGGAGTGGAGTGGAGTGGAGTGGAGTGGAGTGGAGTGGAGTGGAGTGAAGTGGAGTGGAGTGGAGTGGAGTGGAATGCAGTGGAGTGGAGTGGAGTGGAATGCAGTGGAGTTGAGTGGAATGCAGTGGAGTGGAGTGGAGTGGAGAGGAGTGTAGTGGAGTGGAGTGGAGTGGAATGCAGTGAAGTGGAGTGGAGAGGAGTGGAGTTTAGTGGAGTGGAGTGGAATGCAGTAGAGTGGAGTGGAGTGGAATGCAGTGGAGTGGAGTGGAGTGGAGTGGAGTGGAGTGGAATTTAGTGGAGTGGAGTGGACTGCAGTGGAGTGGAGAGGAGTGGAGTGGAGTTGAGTGGAGTGGAGAGGAGTGGAGTGGAGTGGAGTGGAGTGGAGTGGAATGCAGTGGAGAGGAGTGGAGTGGAGTGGACTGCAGTGGACTGCAGTGGACTGCAGTGGAGTGGAGAGGAGTGGAGTGGAGTTGAGTGGAGTGGAGAGGAGTGGAGTGGAGTGGAAAGGAGTGGAGTGGAGTGGAGTGGAGTGGAATGCAGTGAAGTGGAGTGGAGAGGAGTGTAGTTTAGTGGAGTGGAGTGGAATGCAGTGGAGTGGAGTGGAGTGGAATGCAGTGGAGTGGAGTGGAGTGGAGTGGAGTGGAGTGGAGTGGAGTGGAGTGGAGTGGAGTGGAGTGGAGTGGAGTGGAATGCAGTGGAGTGGAGTGGAGTGGAGTGGATTGCAGTGGTGTGGAGTGGAGAGGAGTGGAGTGGAGTGGAGTGGAGTGGAGTGGAGTGGAGTGGAGTGGAGTGGAGTGGAGTGGAGTTGAGATGAATGCAATGGACTGCAGTAAAGTGGAGTGGAGTGGAGTTGAGTGGAGTGGAGTGGAGTAGAGTGGAGTGGAGTCGAGTGGAGTGGAGTTGAATGCAGTGGATTGGAGTGGAGTGGAGTGGAGTGGAATGCAGTGGATTGGAGTGGAGTGGAATGCAGTGGAGTGGAGAGGAGTGGAGTGGTGTGGAGTGGAGTTGAGTGGATTGGAATGCAGTGGACTGCAGTGGAGTGGAGAGGAGTGGAGTGGAGTGGAGTAGAGTGGAGTGGAGTGGAATGCAGTGGAGTGGAGTGGAATGCAGTGGAGTGGAGTGGAGTGGAATGCAGTGGAGTTGAGTGGAATGCAGTGGAGTGGAGTGGAGTGGAGTGGAGTGGAGTGGAGTGGAGTGGAGTGGAGTGGAGTGGAGTGGAGTGGAGTGGAGTGGAGTGGAGTGGAGTTGAGAGGAGTGGAATGCAGTGGAGTGGAGTGGAGAGGAGTGTAGCTGAGTGGAGTGGAGTGGAGTGGAGTGGAGTTGAGATGAATGCAGTGGACTGCAGTGGAGTGGAGTGGAGTGGAGTGGAGTGGAGTTGAATGCAGTGGAGTGGAGTGGAATGCAGTGGAGTGGAGTGGAGTGGAATGCAGTTGAGTGGAGTGGAGAAGAGTGGAGTGGAGTGGAGAGGAGTGGAGTGGAGTGGAGGGGAGTGGAGTGGAGTGGAGTGGAGTGGAGTGGAGTGGAGTGGAGTGGAGTGGAGTGGAGTGAAGTTGAGATGAATGCAGTGGACTGCAGTAAAGTGGAGTGGAGTGGAGTGGAGTGGAGTGGAGTGGAGTGGAGTGGAGTGGAGTGGAGTGGAGTGGAGTGGAGTGGAGTGGAGTGGAGTTGAGATGAATGCAGTGGACTGCAGTAAAGTGGAGTGGAGTGGAGTGGAGTGGAGTGGAGTGGAGTGGAGTGGAGTGGAGTGGAGTGGAGTGGAGTTGAATGCAGTGGATTGGAGTGGAGTGGAGTAGAGTGGAGTGGAGTGGAATGCAGTGGAGTGGAGTGGAATGCAGTGGAGTGGAGTGGAGTGGAATGCAGTGGAGTTGAGTGGAATGCAGTGGAGTGGAGTGGAGTGGAGTGGAGTGGAGTGGAGTGGAGTGGAGTGGAGTGGAGTGGAGTGGAGTGAAGTGGAGTGGAGTTGAGAGGAGTGGAATGCAGTGGAGTGGAGTGGAGAGGAGTGTAGCTGAGTGGAGTGGAGTGGAGTGGAGTGGAGTTGAGATGAATGCAGTGGACTGCAGTGGAGTGGAGTGGAGTGGAGTTGAATGCAGTGGAGTGGAGTGGAATGCAGTGGAGTGGAGTGGAGTGGAATGCAGTTGAGTGGAGTGGAGAAGAGTGGAGTGGAGTGGAGAGGAGTGGAGTGGAGTGGAGGGGAGTGGAGTGGAGTGGAGTGGAGTGGAGTGGAGTGGAGTGGAGTGGAGTGGAGTGGAGTGGAGTGAAGTTGAGATGAATGCAGTGGACTGCAGTAAAGTGGAGTGGAGTGGAGTGGAGTGGAGTGGAGTGGAGTGGAGTGGAGTGGAGTGGAGTGGAGTGGAGTGGAGTGGAGTGGAATGGAGTGGAGTGGAGTGGAGTGGAGTTGAGATGAATGCAGTGGACTGCAGTAAAGTGGAGTGGAGTGGAGTGGAGTGGAGTGGAGTGGAGTGGAGTGGAGTGGAGTGGAGTGGAGTGGAGTGGAGTTGAATGCAGTGGATTGGAGTGGAGTGGAGTGGAGTGGAATGCAGTGGAGTGGAGTGGAGTGGAATGCAGTGGAGTGGAGTGGAGTGGAGTGGAGTGGAGTGGAGTGGAGTGGAGTGGAGTGGAGTGGAGTGGACTGGAGTTGAGTGGAGTGGAGAGGAGTGGAGTGGAGTGGAGTGGAGTTGAATGCAGTGGAGTGGAGTGGAATGCAGTGGAGTGGAGTGGAGTGGAATGCAGTTGAGTGGAGTGGAGAAGAGTGGAGTGGAGTGGAGAGGAGTGGAGTGGAGTGGAGGGGAGTGGAGTGGAGTGGAGTGGAGTGGAGTGGAGTGGAGTGGAGTGGAGTTGAGATGAATGCAGTGGACTGCAGTAAAGTGGAGTGGAGTGGAGTGGAGTGGAGTGGAGTGGAGTGGAGTGGAGTGGAGTGGAGTGGAGTGGAGTGGAGTGGAGTGGAGTTGAGATGAATGCAGTGGACTGCAGTAAAGTGGAGTGGAGTGGAGTGGAGTGGAGTGGAGTGGAGTGGAGTGGAGTGGAGTGGAGTTGAATGCAGTGGATTGGAGTGGAGTGGAGTGGAGTGGAATGCAGTGGAGTGGAGTGGAGTGGAATGCAGTGGAGTGGAGTGGAGTGGAGTGGAGTGGAGTGGAGTGGAGTGGAGTGGAGTGGAGTGGAGTGGAGTGGAGTGGACTGGAGTTGAGTGGAGTGGAGAGGAGTGGAGTTTAGTGGAGTGGAGTGGAATGCAGTGGAGTGGAGTGGAGTGGAATGCAGAGGAGTGGAGTGGAGTGGAGTGGAGTGGAGTTGAATGCAGTGGAGTGGAGTGGAATGCAGTGGAGTGGAGTGGAGTGGAATGCAGTGGAGTGGAGTGGAGAGGAGTGGAGTGGAGTGGAGAGGAGTGGAGTGGAGTGGAGTGGATAGGAGTGGAATGCAGTGGAGTGGAGTGGAGAGGAGTGGAGCTGAGTGGAGTGGAGTGGAGTGGAGTGGAGTGGAGTGGAGTGGCGTGGAGTGGAGTGGAGTGGAGTGGAGTGGAGTTGAGATGAATGCAGTGGACTGCAGTGGAGTGGAGTTGAGTGGAGTGGAGTGGAGTTGAATGCAGTGGAGTGGAGTGGAATGCAGTGGAGTGGAGTGGAGTGGAATGCAGTGGAGTGGAGTGGAGTGGAATGCAGTGGAGTGGAGTGGAGAGGAGTGGAGTGGAGTGGAGAGGAGTGGAGTGGAGTGGAGTGGATAGGAGTGGAATGCAGTGGAGTGGAGTGGAGAGGAGTGGAGCTGAGTGGAGTGGAGTGGAGTGGAGTGGAGTGGAGTGGAGTGGCGTGGAGTGGAGTGGAGTGGAGTGGAGTGGAGTTGAGATGAATGCAGTGGACTGCAGTGGAGTGGAGTTGAGTGGAGTAGAGTGGAGTTGAATGCAGTGGAGTGGAGTGGAATGCAGTGGAGTGGAGTGGAGTGGAATGCAGTGGAGTGGAGTGGAGAAGAGTGGAGTGGAGTGGAGTGGAGTTGAGTGGAGTGGAGAGGAGTGGAGTGGAGTGGAAAGGAGTGGAGTGGAGTGGAGAGGAGTGGAGCTGAGTGGAGTGGAGTGGAATGCAGTGGAGTGGAGTGGAGAAGAGTGGAGTGGAGTGGAGTGGAGTGGAGTGGAGTGGAGTGGAGTGGAGAGGAGTGGAGTGGAGTGGAAAGGAGTGTAGTTTAGTGGAGTGGAGTGGAATGCAGTTGTGTGGAGTGGAGTGGAATGCAGTGGAGTGGAGTGGAGTGGAGTTGAATGCAGTGGAGTGGAGTGGAATGCAGTGGAGTGGAGTGGAGTGGAGTGGAGTGGATTGCAGTGGTGTGGAGTGGAGAGGAGTGGAGTGGAGTGGAGTGGAGTGGAGTGGAGTGGAGTGGAGTGGAGTGGAGTGGAGTGGAGTGGAGTGGAGTTGAGATGAATGCAATGGACTGCAGTAAAGTGGAGTGGAGTGGAGTGGAGTGGAGTGGAGTGGAGTGGAGTAGAGTAGAGTGGAGTGGAGTGGAGTGGAGTGGAGTGGAGTTGAATGCAGTGGATTGGAGTGGAGTGGAGTGGAGTGGAATGCAGTGGAGTGGAGTGGAGTGGAATGCAGTAGAGTGGAGAGGAGTGGAGTGGTGTGGAGTGGAGTTGAGTGGATTGGAATGCAGTGGACTGCAGTGGAGTGGAGAGGAGTGGAGTGGAGTGGAGTAGAGTGGAGTGGAGTGGAATGCAGTGGAGTGGAGTGGAATGCAGTGGAGTGGAGTGGAGTGGAATGCAGTGGAGTTGAGTGGAATGCAGTGGAGTGGAGTGGAGAGGAGTGGAGTGGAGTGGAGAGGAGTGGAGTGGAGTGGAGTGGATAGGAGTGGAATGCAGTGGAGTGGAGTGGAGAGGAGTGGAGCTGAGTGGAGAGGAGTGGAGCTGAGTGGAGTGGAGTGGAGTGGAGTGGAGTGGCGTGGAGTGGAGTGGAGTGGAGTTGAGATGAATGCAGTGGACTGCAGTGGAGTGGAGTTGAGTGGAGTGGAGTGGAGTTGAATGCAGTGGAGTGGAGTGGAATGCAGTGGAGTGGAGTGGAGTGGAATGTAGTGGAGTGGAGTGGAGAAGAGTGGAGTGGAGTGGAGTGGAGTTGAGTGGAGTGGAGAGGAGTGGAGTGGAGTGGAAAGGAGTGGAGTGGAGTGGAGTGGAGTGGAATGCAGTGAAGTGGAGTGGAGAGGAGTGTAGTTTAGTGGAGTGGAGTGGAATGCAGTGGAGTGGAGTGGAGTAGAATGCAGTGGAGTGGAGTGGAGTGGAGTTGAATGCAGTGGAGTGGAGTGGAATGCAGTGGAGTGGAGTGGAGTGGAGTGGATTGCAGTGGTGTGGAGTGGATTGGAGTGGAGTGGAGTGGAGTGGAGTGGAGTGGAGTGGAGTGGAGTGGAGTTGAGATGAATGCAATGGACTGCAGTAAAGTGGAGTGGAGTGGAGTGGAGTGGAGTGGAGTGGAGTGGAGTGGAGTGGAGTGGAGTGGAGTGGAGTGGAGTGGAGTTGAATGCAGTGGATTGGAGTGGAGTGGAGTGGAGTGGAATGCAGTGGAGTGGAGTGGAGTGGAATGCAGTGGAGTGGAGAGGAGTGGAGTGGTGTGGAGTGGAGTTGAGTGGATTGGAATGCAGTGGACTGCAGTGGAGTGGAGAGGAGTGGAGTGGAGTGGAGTAGAGTGGAGTGGAGTGGAATGCAGTGGAGTGGAGTGGAATGCAGTGGAGTGGAGTGGAGTGGAATGCAGTGGAGTTGAGTGGAATGCAGTGGAGTGGAGTGGAGTGGAGTGGAGTGGAGTGGAGTGGAGTGAAGTGGAGTGGAGTGGAGTGGAGTTGAATGCAGTGGAGTGGAGTGGAATGCAGTGGAGTGGAGTGGAGTGGAATGCAGTGGAGTGGAGTGGAGAAGAGTGGAGTGGAGTGGAGTGGAGGTGAGTGGAGTGGAGAGGAGTGGAGTGGAGTGGAAAGGAGTGGAGTGGAGTGGAGTGGAGTGGAATGCAGTGAAGTGGAGTGGAGAGGAGTGTAGTTTAGTGGAGTGGAGTGGAATGCAGTGGAGTGGAGTGGAGTAGAATGCAGTGGAGTGGAGTGGAGTGGAGTTGAATGCAGTGGAGTGGAGTGGAATGCAGTGGAGTGGAGTGGAGTGGAGTGGATTGCAGTGGTGTGGAGTGGATTGGAGTGGAGTGGAGTGGAGTGGAGTGGAGTGGAGTGGAGTGGAGTTGAGATGAATGCAATGGACTGCAGTAAAGTGGAGTGGAGTGGAGTGGAGTGGAGTGGAGTGGAGTGGAGTGGAGTGGAGTAGAGTGGAGTGGAGTGGAGTGGAGTGGAGTGGAGTGGAGTTGAATGCAGTGGATTGGAGTGGAGTGGAGTGGAGTGGAATGCAGTGGAGTGGAGTGGAGTGGAATGCAGTGGAGTGGAGAGGAGTGGAGTGGTGTGGAGTGGAGTTGAGTGGATTGGAATGCAGTGGACTGCAGTGGAGTGGAGAGGAGTGGAGTGGAGTGGAGTAGAGTGGAGTGGAGTGGAATGCAGTGGAGTGGAGTGGAATGCAGTGGAGTAGAGTGGAGTGGAATGCAGTGGAGTTGAGTGGAATGCAGTGGAGTGGAGTGGAGTGGAGTGGAGTGGAGTGGAGTGGAGTGAAGTGGAGTGGAGTGGAGTGGAGAGGAGTGGAATGCAGTGGAGTGGAGTGGAGTGGAGTGGAGTGGAGTGGAGTGGAGTGGCGTGGAGTGGAGTGGAGTGGAGTGGAGTGGAGTGGAGTGGAGTGGAGTGGAGTGGAGTGCAGTGGAGTTGAGATGAATGCAGTGGAGTGGAGTGGAATGCAGTGGAGTGGAGTGGAGTGGAATGCAGTGGAGTGGAGTGGAGAAGAGTGGAGTGGAGTGGAGAGGAGTGGAGTGGAGTTTAGGGGAGTGGAGTGGAGTGGAGTGGAGTAAAGTGGAGTGGAGTGGAGTGGAGTGGAGTTCAGATGAATGCAGTGGACTGCAGTAAAGTGGAGTGGAGTGGAGTGGAGTGGAGTGGAGTGGAGTGGAGTGGAGTGGAGTGGAGTGGAGTGGAGTGGAGTGGAGTGGAGTGGAGTGGAGTGGAGTGGAGTGGAGTGGAGTGGAGTTGAGATGAATGCAGTGGACTGCAGTAAATTGGAGTGGAGTGGAGTGGAGTGGAGTGGAGTGGAGTGGAGTGGAGTGGAGTGGAGTGGAGTGGAGTGGAGTGGAGTTGAGATGAATGCAGTGGACTGCAGTAAATTGGAGTGGAGTGGAGTGGAGTGGAGTGGAGTGGAGTGGAGTGGAGTGGAGTGGAGTGGAGTGGAGTGGAGTGGAGTTGAATGCAGTGGATTGGAGTGGAGTGGAGTGGAGTGGAATGCAGTGGAGTGGAGTGGAGTGGAATGCAGTGGAGTGGAGTGGAGTGGAGTGGAGTGGAGAGGAGTGGAGTGGAGTGGAGGGGAGTGGAGTGGAGTGGAGTGGAGTGGAGTGGAGTGGAGTGGAGTGGAGTGGAGTGGAGTGGAGTGGAGTGGAGTTGAGATGAATGCAGTGGACTGCAGTAAAGTGGAGTGGAGTGGAGTGGAGTGGAGTGGAGTGGAGTGGAGTGGAGTGGAGTGGAGTGGAGTGGAGTGGAGTGGAGTGGAGTTGAGATGAATGCAGTGGACTGCAGTAAAGTGGAGTGGAGTGGAGTGGAGTGGAGTGGAGTGGAGTTGAATGCAGTGGATTGGAGTGGAGTGGAGTGGAGTGGAATGCAGTGGAGTGGAGTGGAGTGGAATGCAGTGGAGTGGAGTTGAGTGGAGTGGAGTGGAGTGGAGTGGAGTGGAGTGGAGTGGAGTGGAGTGGAGTGGACTGGAGTTGAGTGGAGTGGAGAGGAGTGGAGTTTAGTGGAGTGGAGTGGAATGCAGTGGAGTGGAGTGGAGTGGAATGCAGAGGAGTGGAGTGGAGTGGAGTGGAGTGGAGTTGAATGCAGTGGAGTGGAGTGGAATGCAGTGGAGTGGAGTGGAGTGGAATGCAGTGGAGTGGAGTGGAGAGGAGTGGAGTGGAGTGGAGAGGAGTGGAGTGGAGTGGAGTGGATAGGAGTGGAATGCAGTGGAGTGGAGTGGAGAGGAGTGGAGCTGAGTGGAGTGGAGTGGAGTGGAGTGGAGTGGAGTGGAGTGGCGTGGAGTGGAGTGGAGTGGAGTGGAGTGGAGTTGAGATGAATGCAGTGGACTGCAGTGGAGTGGAGTTGAGTGGAGTGGAGTGGAGTTGAATGCAGTGGAGTGGAGTGGAATGCAGTGGAGTGGAGTGGAGTGGAATGCAGTGGAGTGGAGTGGAGTGGAATGCAGTGGAGTGGAGTGGAGTGGAGTGGAGTGGAGTGGAGTGGAGAGGAGTGGAGTGGAGTGGAGTGGATAGGAGTGGAATGCAGTGGAGTGGAGTGGAGAGGAGTGGAGCTGAGTGGAGTGGAGTGGAGTGGAGTGGAGTGGAGTGGCGTGGAGTGGAGTGGAGTGGAGTGGAGTGGAGTTGAGATGAATGCAGTGGACTGCAGTGGAGTGGAGTTGAGTGGAGTGGAGTGGAGTTGAATGCAGTGGAGTGCAGTGGAATGCAGTGGAGTGGAGTGGAGTGGAATGCAGTGGAGTGGAGTGGAGAAGAGTGGAGTGGAGTGGAGTGGAGTTGAGTGGAGTGGAGAGGAGTGGAGTGGAGTGGAAAGGAGTGGAGTGGAGTGGAGAGGAGTGGAGCTGAGTGGAGTGGAGTGGAATGCAGTGGAGTGGAGTGGAGAAGAGTGGAGTGGAGTGGAGTGGAGTGGAGTGGAGTGGAGTGGAGTGGAGTGGAGAGGAGTGGAGTGGAGTGGAAAGGAGTGTAGTTTAGTGGAGTGGAGTGGAATGCAGTTGTGTGGAGTGGAGTGGAATGCAGTGGAGTGGAGTGGAGTGGAGTTGAATGCAGTGGAGTGGAGTGGAATGCAGTGGAGTGGAGTGGAGTGGAGTGGAGTGGATTGCAGTGGTGTGGAGTGGAGAGGAGTGGAGTGGAGTGGAGTGGAGTGGAGTGGAGTGGAGTGGAGTGGAGTGGAGTGGAGTGGAGTGGAGTGGAGTTGAGATGAATGCAATGGACTGCAGTAAAGTGGAGTGGAGTGGAGTGGAGTGGAGTGGAGTGGAGTGGAGTAGAGTGGAGTGGAGTGGAGTGGAGTGGAGTGGAGTTGAATGCAGTGGATTGGAGTGGAGTGGAGTGGAGTGGAATGCAGTGGAGTGGAGTGGAGTGGAATGCAGTAGAGTGGAGAGGAGTGGAGTGGTGTGGAGTGGAGTGGAGTGGATTGGAATGCAGTGGACTGCAGTGGAGTGGAGAGGAGTGGAGTGGAGTGGAGTAGAGTGGAGTGGAGTGGAATGCAGTGGAGTGGAGTGGAATGCAGTGGAGTGGAGTGGAGTGGAATGCAGTGGAGTTGAGTGGAATGCAGTGGAGTGGAGTGGAGAGGAGTGGAGTGGAGTGGAGAGGAGTGGAGTGGAGTAAAGTGGATAGGAGTGGAATGCAGTGGAGTGGAGTGGAGAGGAGTGGAGCTGAGTGGAGTGGAGTGGAGTGGAGTGGAGTGGCGTGGAGTGGAGTGGAGTGGAGTTGAGATGAATGCAGTGGACTGCAGTGGAGTGGAGTTGAGTGGAGTGGAGTGGAGTTGAATGCAGTGGAGTGGAGTGGAATGCAGTGGAGTGGAGTGGAGTGGAATGCAGTGGAGTGGAGTGGAGAAGAGTGGAGTGGAGTGGAGTGGAGTTGAGTGGAGTGGAGAGGAGTGGAGTGGAGTGGAAAGGAGTGGAGTGGAATGCAGTGGAGTTGAGTGGAATGCAGTGGAGTGGAGTGGAGAGGAGTGGAGTGGAGTGGAGAGGAGTGGAGTGGAGTGGAGTGGATAGGAGTGGAATGCAGGGAATGGAGTGGAGAGGAGTGGAGCTGAGTGGAGTGGAGTGGAGTGGAGTGGAGTGGCGTGGAGTGGAGTGGAGTGGAGTTGAGATGAATGCAGTGGACTGCAGTGGAGTGGAGTTGAGTGGAGTGGAGTGGAGTTGAATGCAGTGGAGTGGAGTGGAATGCAGTGGAGTGGAGTGGAGTGGAATGCAGTGGAGTGGAGTGGAGAAGAGTGGAGTGGAGTGGAGTGGAGTTGAGTGGAGTGGAGAGGAGTGGAGTGGAGTGGAAAGGAGTGGAGTGGAGTGGAGTGGAGTGGAATGCAGTGAAGTGGAGTGGAGAGGAGTGTAGTTTAGTGGAGTGGAGTGGAATGCAGTGGAGTGGAGTGGAGTAGAATGCAGTGGAGTGGAGTGGAGTGGAGTTGAATGCAGTGGAGTGGAGTGGAATGCAGTGGAGTGGAGTGGAGTGGAGTGGATTGCAGTGGTGTGGAGTGGATTGGAGTGGAGTGGAGTGGAGTGGAGTGGAGTGGAGTGGAGTGGAGTGGAGTTGAGATGAATGCAATGGACTGCAGTAAAGTGGAGTGGAGTGGAGTGGAGTGGAGTGGAGTGGAGTGGAGTGGAGTGGAGTGGAGTGGAGTAGAGTGGAGTGGAGTGGAGTGGAGTGGAGTGGAGTGGAGTGGAGTGGAGTTGAATGCAGTGGATTGGAGTGGAGTGGAGTGGAGTGGAATGCAGTGGAGTGGAGTGGAGTGGAATGCAATGGAGTGGAGAGGAGTGGAGTGGTGTGGAGTGGAGTTGAGTGGATTGGAATGCAGTGGACTGCAGTGGAGTGGAGAGGAGTGGAGTGGAGTGGAGTGGAGTAGAGTGGAGTGGAGTGGAATGCAGTGGAGTGGAGTGGAATGCAGTGGAGTGGAGTGGAGTGGAATGCAGTGGAGTTGAGTGGAATGCAGTGGAGTGGAGTGGAGTGGAGTGGAGTGGAGTGGAGTGGAGTGGAGTGGAGTGGAGTGGAGTGAAGTGGAGTGGAGTGGAGTGGAGAGGAGTGGAATGCAATGGAGTGGAGTGGAGTGGAGTGGAGTGGAGTGGAGTGGAGTGGCGTGGAGTGGAGTGGAGTGGAGTGGAGTGGAGTGGAGTGGAGTGCAGTGGAGTTGAGATGAATGCAGTGGAGTGGAGTGGAATGCAGTGGAGTGGAGTGGAGTGGAATGCAGTGGAGTGGAGTGGAGAAGAGTGGAGTGGAGTGGAGAGGAGTGGAGTGGAGTTTAGGGGAGTGGAGTGGAGTGGAGTGGAGTGGAGTAAAGTGGAGTGGAGTGGAGTGGAGTGGAGTGGAGTGGAGTGGAGTTGAGATGAATGCAGTGGACTGCAGTAAAGTGGAGTGGAGTGGAGTGGAGTGGAGTGGAGTGGAGTGGAGTGGAGTGGAGTGGAGTGGAGTGGAGTGGAGTGGAGTGGAGTGGAGTGGAGATGAATGCAGTGGACTGCAGTAAATTGGAGTGGAGTGGAGTGGAGTGGAGTGGAGTGGAGTGGAGTGGAGTGGAGTGGAGTGGAGTGGAGTGGAGTGGAGTGGAGTGGAGTTGAATGCAGTGGATTGGAGTGGAGTGGAGTGGAGTGGAATGCAGTGGAGTGGAGTGGAGTGGAATGCAGTGGAGTGGAGTGGAGTGGAGTGGAGTGGAGTGGAGTGGAGTGGAGTGGAGTGGAGTGGAGTGGAGTGAAGTGGACTGGACTGGAGTTGAGTGGAGTGGAGAGGAGTGGAGTTTAGTGGAGTGGAGTGGAATGCAGTGGAGTGGAGTGGAGTGGAATGCAGTGGAGTGGAGTGGAGTGGAGTGGAGTGGAGTTGAATGCAGTAGAGTGGAGTGGAATGCAGTGGAGTGGAGTGGAGTGGAATGCAGTGGAGTGGAGTGGAGAGGAGTGGAGTGGAGTGGAGAGGAGTGGAGTGGAGTGGAGTGGAGTGGAGTGGAGTGGAGTGGAGTGGAGTGGAGTGGAGTGGAGTGGAGTGGAGTGGAGTGGAGTGGAGTGGAGTGGAGTGGAGTGGAGTTGAGATGAATGCAGTGGACTGCAGTAAAGTGGAGTGGAGTGGAGTGGAGTGGAGTGGAGTGGAGTGGAGTGGAGTGGAGTGGAGTGAAGTGGACTGGACTGGAGTTGAGTGGAGTGGAGAGGAGTGGAGTTTAGTGGAGTGGAGTGGAATGCAGTGGAGTGGAGTGGAGTGGAATGCAGTGGAGTGGAGTGGAGTGGAGTGGAGTGGAGTTGAATGCAGTAGAGTGGAGTGGAATGCAGTGGAGTGGAGTGGAGTGGAATGCAGTGGAGTGGAGTGGAGAGGAGTGGAGTGGAGTGGAGAGGAGTGGAGTGGAGTGGAGTGGAGTGGAGTGGAGTGGAGTGGAGTGGAGTGGAGTGGAGTGGAGTGGAGTGGAGTGGAGTTGAGATGAATGCAGTGGACTGCAGTAAAGTGGAGTGGTGTGGAGTGGAGTGGAGTGGAGTTGAGTGGAGTGGAGTGGAGTGGAGTGGAGTGGAGTTGAATGAAGAGGATTGGAGTGGAGTGGAGTGGAGTGGAATGCAGTGGAGTGGAGTGGAGTGGAAAGGAGTGGAGTGGAGTGGAGTGGAGTGGAATGCAGTGAAGTGGAGTGGAGAGGAGTGTAGTTTAGTGGAGTGGAGTGGAATGCAGTGGAGTGGAGTGGAGTGGAATGCAGTGGAGTGGAGTGGAGTGGAGTTGAATGCTGTGGAGTGGAGTGGAATGCAGTGGAGTGGAGTGGAGTGGAGTGGATTGCAGTGGTGTGGAGTGGAGTGGAGTGGAGTGGAGTGGAGTGGAGTGGAGTGGAGTGGAGTGGAGTGGAGTGGAGTGGAGTGGAGTGGAGTGGAGTTGAGATGAATGCAATGGACTGCAGTAAAGTGGAGTGGAGTGGAGTTGAGTGGAGTGGAGTGGAGTAGAGTGGAGTGGAGTCGAGTGGAGTGGAGTTGAATGCAGTGGATTGGAGTGGAGTGGAGTGGAGTGGAGTGGAATGCAGTGGAGTGGAGTGGAGTGGAATGCAGTGGAGTGGAGAGGAGTGGAGTGGTGTGGAGTGGAGTTGAGTGGATTGGAATGCAGTGGACTGCAGTGGAGTGGAGAGGAGTGGAGTGGAGTGGAGTAGAGTGGAGTGGAGTGGAATGCAGTGGAGTGGAGTGGAATGCAGTGGAGTGGAGTGGAGTGGAATGCAGTGGAGTTGAGTGGAATGCAGTGGAGTGGAGTGGAGTGGAGTGGAGTGGAGTGGAGTGGAGTGGAGTGGAGTGGAGTGGAGTGGAGTGGAGTGGAGTGGAGTGGAGTGGAGTGAAGTGGAGTGGAGTTGAGAGGAGTGGAATGCAGTGGAGTGGAGTGGAGAGGAGTGGAGCTGAGTGGAGTGGAGTGGAGTGGAGTGGAGTTGAGATGAATGCAGTGGACTGCAGTGGAGTGGAGTGGAGTGGAGTGGAGTGGAGTTGAATGCAGTGGAGTGGAGTGGAATGCAGTGGAGTGGAGTGGAGTGGAATGCAGTTGAGTGGAGTGGAGAAGAGTGGAGTGGAGTGGAGAGGAGTGGAGTGGAGTGGAGGGGAGTGGAGTGGAGTGGAGTGGAGTGGAGTGGAGTGGAGTGGAGTGGAGTGGAGTGGAGTGGAGTGGAGTTGAGATGAATGCAGTGGACTGCAGTAAAGTGGAGTGGAGTGGAGTGGAGTGGAGTGGAGTGGAGTGGAGTGGAGTGGAGTGGAGTGGAGTGGAGTGGAGTGGAGTGGAGTGGAGTGGAGTGGAGTGGAGTGGAGTGGAGTTGAGATGAATGCAGTGGACTGCAGTAAAGTGGAGTGGAGTGGAGTGGAGTGGAGTGGAGTGGAGTGGAGTGGAGTGGAGTTGAATGCAGTGGATTGGAGTGGAGTGGAGTGGAGTGGAGTGGAGTGGAGTTGAGATGAATGCAGTGGACTGCAGTAAAGTGGAGTGGTGTGGAGTGGAGTGGAGTGGAGTTGAGTGGAGTGGAGTGGAGTGGAGTGGAGTGGAGTTGAATGAAGAGGATTGGAGTGGAGTGGAGTGGAGAGGAATGCAGTGGAGTGGAGTGGAGTGGAATGCAGTGGAGTGGAGTGGAGTGGAGTGGAGTGGAGTGGAGTGGAGTGGAGTGGAGTGGAGTGGAGTGGAGTGGAGTGGAGTGAAGTCGACTGGACTGGAGTTGAGTGGAGTGGAGAGGAGTGGAGTTTAGTGGAGTGGAGTGGAATGCAGTGGAGTGGAGTGGAGTGGAATGCAGTGGAGTGGAGTGGAGTGGAGTGGAGTGGAGTTGAATGCAGTGGAGTGGAGTGGAATGCAGTGGAGTGGAGTGGAGTGGAATGCAGTGGAGTGGAGTGGAGAGGAGTGGAGTGGAGTGGAGAGGAGTGGAGTGGAGTGGAGTGGAGTGGAGTGGAGTGGAGTGGAGTGGAGTGGAGTGGAGTGGAGTGGAGTGGAGTGGAGTGGAGTTGAGATGAATGCAGTGGACTGCAGTAAAGTGGAGTGGTGTGGAGTGGAGTGGAGTGGAGTTGAGTGGAGTGGAGTGGAGTGGAGTGGAGTGGAGTTGAATGAAGAGGATTGGAGTGGAGTGGAGTGGAGTGGAATGCAGTGGAGTGGAGTGGAGTGGAAAGGAGTGGAGTGGAGTGGAGTGGAGTGGAATGCAGTGAAGTGGAGTGGAGAGGAGTGTAGTTTAGTGGAGTGGAGTGGAATGCAGTGGAGTGGAGTGGAGTGGAATGCAGTGGAGTGGAGTGGAGTGGAGTTGAATGCTGTGGAGTGGAGTGGAATGCAGTGGAGTGGAGTGGAGTGGAGTGGATTGCAGTGGTGTGGAGTGGAGAGGAGTGGAGTGGAGTGGAGTGGAGTGGAGTGGAGTGGAGTGGAGTGGAGTGGAGTGGAGTGGAGTTGAGATGAATGCAATGGACTGCAGTAAAGTGGAGTGGAGTGGAGTGGAGTGGAGTGGAGTGGAGTGGAGTAGAGTGGAGTGGAGTGGAGTGGAGTGGAGTGGAGTTGAATGCAGTGGATTGGAGTGGAGTGGAGTGGAGTGGAATGCAGTGGAGTGGAGTGGAGTGGAATGCAGTAGAGTGGAGAGGAGTGGAGTGGTGTGGAGTGGAGTGGAGTGGATTGGAATGCAGTGGACTGCAGTGGAGTGGAGAGGAGTGGAGTGGAGTGGAGTAGAGTGGAGTGGAGTGGAATGCAGTGGAGTGGAGTGGAATGCAGTGGAGTGGAGTGGAGTGGAATGCAGTGGAGTTGAGTGGAATGCAGTGGAGTGGAGTGGAGAGGAGTGGAGTGGAGTGGAGAGGAGTGGAGTGGAGTGGAGTGGATAGGAGTGGAATGCAGTGGAGTGGAGTGGAGAGGAGTGGAGCTGAGTGGAGTGGAGTGGAGTGGAGTGGAGTGGCGTGGAGTGGAGTGGAGTGGAGTTGAGATGAATGCAGTGGACTGCAGTGGAGTGGAGTTGAGTGGAGTGGAGTGGAGTTGAATGCAGTGGAGTGGAGTGGAATGCAGTGGAGTGGAGTGGAGTGGAATGCAGTGGAGTGGAGTGGAGAAGAGTGGAGTGGAGTGGAGTGGAGTTGAATGAAGAGGATTGGAGTGGAGTGGAGTGGAGTGGAATGCAGTGGAGTGGAGTGGAGTGGAAAGGAGTGGAGTGGAGTGGAGTGGAGTGGAATGCAGTGAAGTGGAGTGGAGAGGAGTGTAGTTTAGTGGAGTGGAGTGGAATGCAGTGGAGTGGAGTGGAGTGGAATGCAGTGGAGTGGAGTGGAGTGGAGTTGAATGCTGTGGAGTGGAGTGGAATGCAGTGGAGTGGAGTGGAGTGGAGTGGATTGCAGTGGTGTGGAGTGGAGAGGAGTGGAGTGGAGTGGAGTGGAGTGGAGTGGAGTGGAGTGGAGTGGAGTGGAGTGGAGTGGAGTGGAGTGGAGTGGAGTGGAGTGGAGTTGAGATGAATGCAATGGACTGCAGTAAAGTGGAGTGGAGTGGAGTTGAGTGGAGTGGAGTGGAGTAGAGTGGAGTGGAGTCGAGTGGAGTGGAGTTGAATGCAGTGGATTGGAGTGGAGTGGAGTGGAGTGGAGTGGAATGCAGTGGAGTGGAGTGGAGTGGAATGCAGTGGAGTGGAGAGGAGTGGAGTGGTGTGGAGTGGAGTTGAGTGGATTGGAATGCAGTGGACTGCAGTGGAGTGGAGAGGAGTGGAGTGGAGTGGAGTAGAGTGGAGTGGAGTGGAATGCAGTGGAGTGGAGTGGAATGCAGTGGAGTGGAGTGGAGTGGAATGCAGTGGAGTTGAGTGGAATGCAGTGGAGTGGAGTGGAGTGGAGTGGAGTGGAGTGGAGTGGAGTGGAGTGGAGTGGAGTGGAGTGGAGTGGAGTGAAGTGGAGTGGAGTTGAGAGGAGTGGAATGCAGTGGAGTGGAGTGGAGAGGAGTGGAGCTGAGTGGAGTGGAGTGGAGTGGAGTGGAGTTGAGATGAATGCAGTGGACTGCAGTGGAGTGGAGTGGAGTGGAGTGGAGTGGAGTTGAATGCAGTGGAGTGGAGTGGAATGCAGTGGAGTGGAGTGGAGTGGAATGCAGTTGAGTGGAGTGGAGAAGAGTGGAGTGGAGTGGAGAGGAGTGGAGTGGAGTGGAGGGGAGTGGAGTGGAGTGGAGTGGAGTGGAGTGGAGTGGAGTGGAGTGGAGTGGAGTGGAGTGGAGTGGAGTGGAGTGGAGTGGAGTGGAGTGGAGTGGAGTGGAGTGGAGTGGAGTTGAGATGAATGCAGTGGACTGCAGTAAAGTGGAGTGGAGTGGAGTGGAGTGGAGTGGAGTGGAGTGGAGTGGAGTGGAGTGGAGTGGAGTGGAGTGGAGTGGAGTGGAGTGGAGTGGAGTGGAGTGGAGTGGAGTGGAGTGGAGTGGAGTTGAGATGAATGCAGTGGACTGCAGTAAAGTGGAGTGGAGTGGAGTGGAGTGGAGTGGAGTGGAGTGGAGTGGAGTTGAATGCAGTGGATTGGAGTGGAGTGGAGTGGAGTGGAGTGGAGTGGAGTGGAGTGGAGTTGAGATGAATGCAGTGGACTGCAGTAAAGTGGAGTGGTGTGGAGTGGAGTGGAGTGGAGTTGAGTGGAGTGGAGTGGAGTGGAGTGGAGTGGAGTTGAATGAAGAGGATTGGAGTGGAGTGGAGTGGAGAGGAATGCAGTGGAGTGGAGTGGAGTGGAATGCAGTGGAGTGGAGTGGAGTGGAGTGGAGTGGAGTGGAGTGGAGTGGAGTGGAGTGGAGTGGAGTGGAGTGGAGTGGAGTGGAGTGAAGTGGACTGGACTGGAGTTGAGTGGAGTGGAGAGGAGTGGAGTTTAGTGGAGTGGAGTGGAATGCAGTGGAGTGGAGTGGAGTGGAATGCAGTGGAGTGGAGTGGAGTGGAGTGGAGTGGAGTTGAATGCAGTGGAGTGGAGTGGAATGCAGTGGAGTGGAGTGGAGTGGAATGCAGTGGAGTGGAGTGGAGAGGAGTGGAGTGGAGTGGAGAGGAGTGGAGTGGAGTGGAGTGGAGTGGAGTGGAGTGGAGTGGAGTGGAGTGGAGTGGAGTGGAGTGGAGTGGAGTTGAGATGAATGCAGTGGACTGCAGTAAAGTGGAGTGGTGTGGAGTGGAGTGGAGTGGAGTTGAGTGGAGTGGAGTGGAGTGGAGTGGAGTGGAGTTGAATGAAGAGGATTGGAGTGGAGTGGAGTGGAGTGGAATGCAGTGGAGTGGAGTGGAGTGGAAAGGAGTGGAGTGGAGTGGAGTGGAGTGGAATGCAGTGAAGTGGAGTGGAGAGGAGTGTAGTTTAGTGGAGTGGAGTGGAATGCAGTGGAGTGGAGTGGAGTGGAATGCAGTGGAGTGGAGTGGAGTGGAGTTGAATGCTGTGGAGTGGAGTGGAATGCAGTGGAGTGGAGTGGAGTGGAGTGGATTGCAGTGGTGTGGAGTGGAGAGGAGTGGAGTGGAGTGGAGTGGAGTGGAGTGGAGTGGAGTGGAGTGGAGTGGAGTGGAGTGGAGTGGAGTGGAGTGGAGTTGAGATGAATGCAATGGACTGCAGTAAAGTGGAGTGGAGTGGAGTGGAGTGGAGTGGAGTGGAGTAGAGTGGAGTGGAGTGGAGTGGAGTGGAGTGGAGTTGAATGCAGTGGATTGGAGTGGAGTGGAGTGGAGTGGAATGCAGTGGAGTGGAGTGGAGTGGAATGCAGTAGAGTGGAGAGGAGTGGAGTGGTGTGGAGTGGAGTGGAGTGGATTGGAATGCAGTGGACTGCAGTGGAGTGGAGAGGAGTGGAGTGGAGTGGAGTAGAGTGGAGTGGAGTGGAATGCAGTGGAGTGGAGTGGAATGCAGTGGAGTGGAGTGGAGTGGAATGCAGTGGAGTTGAGTGGAATGCAGTGGAGTGGAGTGGAGAGGAGTGGAGTGGAGTGGAGAGGAGTGGAGTGGAGTGGAGTGGATAGGAGTGGAATGCAGTGGAGTGGAGTGGAGAGGAGTGGAGCTGAGTGGAGTGGAGTGGAGTGGAGTGGAGTGGCGTGGAGTGGAGTGGAGTGGAGTTGAGATGAATGCAGTGGACTGCAGTGGAGTGGAGTTGAGTGGAGTGGAGTGGAGTTGAATGCAGTGGAGTGGAGTGGAATGCAGTGGAGTGGAGTGGAGTGGAATGCAGTGGAGTGGAGTGGAGAAGAGTGGAGTGGAGTGGAGTGGAGTTGAGTGGAGTGGAGAGGAGTGGAGTGGAGTGGAAAGGAGTGGAGTGGAATGCAGTGGAGTTGAGTGGAATGCAGTGGAGTGGAGTGGAGAGGAGTGGAGTGGAGTGGAGAGGAGTGGAGTGGAGTGGAGTGGATAGGAGTGGAATGCAGGGAATGGAGTGGAGAGGAGTGGAGCTGAGTGGAGTGGAGTGGAGTGGAGTGGAGTGGCGTGGAGTGGCGTGGAGTGGAGTTGAGATGAATGCAGTGGACTGCAGTGGAGTGGAGTTGAGTGGAGTGGAGTGGAGTTGAATGCAGTGGAGTGGAGTGGAATGCAGTGGAGTGGAGTGGAGTGGAATGCAGTGGAGTGGAGTGGAGAAGAGTGGAGTGGAGTGGAGTGGAGTTGAGTGGAGTGGAGAGGAGTGGAGTGGAGTGGAAAGGAGTGGAGTGGAGTGGAGTGGAGTGGAATGCAGTGAAGTGGAGTGGAGAGGAGTGTAGTTTAGTGGAGTGTAGTGGAATGCAGTGGAGTGGAGTGGAGTAGAATGCAGTGGAGTGGAGTGGAGTGGAGTTGAATGCAGTGGAGTGGAGTGGAATGCAGTGGAGTGGAGTGGAGTGGAGTGGATTGCAGTGGTGTGGAGTGGATTGGAGTGGAGTGGAGTGGAGTGGAGTGGAGTGGAGTGGAGTGGAGTTGAGATGAATGCAATGGACTGCAGTAAAGTGGAGTGGAGTGGAGTGGAGTGGAGTGGAGTGGAGTGGAGTGGAGTGGAGTGGAGTGGAGTGGAGTAGAGTGGAGTGGAGTGGAGTGGAGTGGAGTGGAGTGGAGTTGAATGCAGTGGATTGGAGTGGAGTGGAGTGGAGTGGAATGCAGTGGAGTGGAGTGGAGTGGAATGCAATGGAGTGGAGAGGAGTGGAGTGGTGTGGAGTGGAGTTGAGTGGATTGGAATGCAGTGGACTGCAGTGGAGTGGAGAGGAGTGGAGTGGAGTGGAGTAGAGTGGAGTGGAGTGGAATGCAGTGGAGTGGAGTGGAATGCAGTGGAGTGGAGTGGAGTGGAATGCAGTGGAGTTGAGTGGAATGCAGTGGAGTGGAGTGGAGTGGAGTGGAGTGGAGTGGAGTGGAGTGGAGTGGAGTGGAGTGAAGTGGAGTGGAGTGGAGTGGAGAGGAGTGGAATGCAGTGGAGTGGAGTGGAGTGGAGTGGAGTGGAGTGGAGTGGAGTGGCGTGGAGTGGAGTGGAGTGGAGTGGAGTGGAGTGGAGTGGAGTGGAGTGGAGTGG
This sequence comes from Cyrtonyx montezumae, assembly GCF_038088225.1. Taxonomy (NCBI): domain Eukaryota; kingdom Metazoa; phylum Chordata; class Aves; order Galliformes; family Odontophoridae; genus Cyrtonyx; species Cyrtonyx montezumae. The sequence continues at coordinate 101,167 of NW_027072099.1, read as the reverse complement.
AGTGCAGTGGAGTTGAGATGAATGCAGTGGAGTGGAGTGGAATGCAGTGGAGTGGAGTGGAGTGGAATGCAGTGGAGTGGAGTGGAGAAGAGTGGAGTGGAGTAGAGAGGAGTGGAGTGGAGTTTAGGGGATTGGAGTGGAGTGGAGTGGAGTGGAGTAAAGTGGAGTGGAGTGGAGTGGAGTGGAGTGGAGTGGAGTGGAGTTGAGATGAATGCAGTGGACTGCAGTAAAGTGGAGTGGAGTGGAGTGGAGTGGAGTGGAGTGGAGTGGAGTGGAGTGGAGTGGAGTGGAGTGGAGTGGAGTGGAGTGGAGTGGAGTGGAGTGGAGTGGAGTGGAGTTGAGATGAATGCAGTGGACTGCAGTAAATTGGAGTGGAGTGGAGTGGAGTGGAGTGGAGTGGAGTGGAGTGGAGTGGAGTGGAGTGGAGTGGAGTGGAGTGGAGTGGAGTTGAATGCAGTGGATTGGAGTGGAGTGGAGTGGAGTGGAATGCAGTGGAGTGGAGTGGAGTGGAATGCAGTGGAGTGGAGTGGAGTGGAGTGGAGTGGAGTGGAGTGGAGTGGAGTGGAGTGGAGTGGAGTGGAGTGGAGTGGAGTGGAGTGGAGTGAAGTGGACTGGACTGGAGTTGAGTGGAGTGGAGAGGAGTGGAGTTTAGTGGAGTGGAGTGGAATGCAGTGGAGTGGAGTGGAGTGGAATGCAGTGGAGTGGAGTGGAGTGGAGTGGAGTGGAGTTGAATGCAGTAGAGTGGAGTGGAATGCAGTGGAGTGGAGTGGAGTGGAATGCAGTGGAGTGGAGTGGAGAGGAGTGGAGTGGAGTGGAGAGGAGTGGAGTGGAGTGGAGTGGAGTGGAGTGGAGTGGAGTGGAGTGGAGTGGAGTGGAGTGGAGTGGAGTGGAGTTGAGATGAATGCAGTGGACTGCAGTAAAGTGGAGTGGTGTGGAGTGGAGTGGAGTGGAGTTGAGTGGAGTGGAGTGGAGTGGAGTGGAGTGGAGTTGAATGAAGAGGATTGGAGTGGAGTGGAGTGGAGTGGAATGCAGTGGAGTGGAGTGGAGTGGAAAGGAGTGGAGTGGAGTGGAGTGGAGTGGAGTGGAATGCAGTGAAGTGGAGTGGAGAGGAGTGTAGTTTAGTGGAGTGGAGTGGAATGCAGTGGAGTGGAGTGGAGTGGAATGCAGTGGAGTGGAGTGGAGTGGAGTTGAATGCTGTGGAGTGGAGTGGAATGCAGTGGAGTGGAGTGGAGTGGAGTGGATTGCAGTGGTTTGGAGTGGAGAGGAGTGGAGTGGAGTGGAGTGGAGTGGAGTGGAGTGGAGTGGAGTGGAGTGGAGTGGAGTGGAGTGGAGTTGAGATGAATGCAATGGACTGCAGTAAAGTGGAGTGGAGTGGAGTGGAGTGGAGTGGAGTGGAGTGGAGTAGAGTGGAGTGGAGTGGAGTGGAGTGGAGTGGAGTTGAATGCAGTGGATTGGAGTGGAGTGGAGTGGAGTGGAATGCAGTGGAGTGGAGTGGAGTGGAATGCAGTAGAGTGGAGAGGAGTGGAGTGGTGTGGAGTGGAGTGGAGTGGATTGGAATGCAGTGGACTGCAGTGGAGTGGAGAGGAGTGGAGTGGAGTGGAGTAGAGTGGAGTGGAGTGGAATGCAGTGGAGTGGAGTGGAATGCAGTGGAGTGGAGTGGAGTGGAATGCAGTGGAGTTGAGTGGAATGCAGTGGAGTGGAGTGGAGAGGAGTGGAGTGGAGTGGAGAGGAGTGGAGTGGAGTGGAGTGGATAGGAGTGGAATGCAGTGGAGTGGAGTGGAGAGGAGTGGAGCTGAGTGGAGTGGAGTGGAGTGGAGTGGAGTGGCGTGGAGTGGAGTGGAGTGGAGTTGAGATGAATGCAGTGGACTGCAGTGGAGTGGAGTTGAGTGGAGTGGAGTGGAGTTGAATGCAGTGGAGTGGAGTGGAATGCAGTGGAGTGGAGTGGAGTGGAATGCAGTGGAGTGGAGTGGAGAAGAGTGGAGTGGAGTGGAGTGGAGTTGAGTGGAGTGGAGAGGAGTGGAGTGGAGTGGAAAGGAGTGGAGTGGAATGCAGTGGAGTTGAGTGGAATGCAGTGGAGTGGAGTGGAGAGGAGTGGAGTGGAGTGGAGAGGAGTGGAGTGGAGTGGAGTGGATAGGAGTGGAATGCAGGGAATGGAGTGGAGAGGAGTGGAGCTGAGTGGAGTGGAGTGGAGTGGAGTGGAGTGGCGTGGAGTGGCGTGGAGTGGAGTTGAGATGAATGCAGTGGACTGCAGTGGAGTGGAGTTGAGTGGAGTGGAGTGGAGTTGAATGCAGTGGAGTGGAGTGGAATGCAGTGGAGTGGAGTGGAGTGGAATGCAGTGGAGTGGAGTGGAGAAGAGTGGAGTGGAGTGGAGTGGAGTTGAGTGGAGTGGAGAGGAGTGGAGTGGAGTGGAAAGGAGTGGAGTGGAGTGGAGTGGAGTGGAATGCAGTGAAGTGGAGTGGAGAGGAGTGTAGTTTAGTGGAGTGTAGTGGAATGCAGTGGAGTGGAGTGGAGTAGAATGCAGTGGAGTGGAGTGGAGTGGAGTTGAATGCAGTGGAGTGGAGTGGAATGCAGTGGAGTGGAGTGGAGTGGAGTGGATTGCAGTGGTGTGGAGTGGATTGGAGTGGAGTGGAGTGGAGTGGAGTGGAGTGGAGTGGAGTGGAGTTGAGATGAATGCAATGGACTGCAGTAAAGTGGAGTGGAGTGGAGTGGAGTGGAGTGGAGTGGAGTGGAGTGGAGTGGAGTGGAGTGGAGTGGAGTAGAGTGGAGTGGAGTGGAGTGGAGTGGAGTGGAGTGGAGTTGAATGCAGTGGATTGGAGTGGAGTGGAGTGGAGTGGAATGCAGTGGAGTGGAGTGGAGTGGAATGCAATGGAGTGGAGAGGAGTGGAGTGGTGTGGAGTGGAGTTGAGTGGATTGGAATGCAGTGGACTGCAGTGGAGTGGAGAGGAGTGGAGTGGAGTGGAGTAGAGTGGAGTGGAGTGGAATGCAGTGGAGTGGAGTGGAATGCAGTGGAGTGGAGTGGAGTGGAATGCAGTGGAGTTGAGTGGAATGCAGTGGAGTGGAGTGGAGTGGAGTGGAGTGGAGTGGAGTGGAGTGGAGTGGAGTGAAGTGGAGTGGAGTGGAGTGGAGAGGAGTGGAATGCAGTGGAGTGGAGTGGAGTGGAGTGGAGTGGAGTGGAGTGGAGTGGCGTGGAGTGGAGTGGAGTGGAGTGGAGTGGAGTGGAGTGGAGTGGAGTGGAGTGGAGTGGAGTGCAGTGGAGTTGAGATGAATGCAGTGGAGTGGAGTGGAATGCAGTGGAGTGGAGTGGAGTGGAATGCAGTGGAGTGGAGTGGAGAAGAGTGGAGTGGAGTAGAGAGGAGTGGAGTGGAGTTTAGGGGATTGGAGTGGAGTGGAGTGGAGTGGAGTAAAGTGGAGTGGAGTGGAGTGGAGTGGAGTGGAGTGGAGTGGAGTTGAGATGAATGCAGTGGACTGCAGTAAAGTGGAGTGGAGTGGAGTGGAGTGGAGTGGAGTGGAGTGGAGTGGAGTGGAGTGGAGTGGAGTGGAGTGGAGTGGAGTGGAGTGGAGTGGAGTTGAGATGAATGCAGTGGACTGCAGTAAATTGGAGTGGAGTGGAGTGGAGTGGAGTGGAGTGGAGTGGAGTGGAGTGGAGTGGAGTGGAGTGGAGTGGAGTGGAGTGGAGTGGAGTTGAATGCAGTGGATTGGAGTGGAGTGGAGTGGAGTGGAATGCAGTGGAGTGGAGTGGAGTGGAATGCAGTGGAGTGGAGTGGAGTGGAGTGGAGTGGAGTGGAGTGGAGTGGAGTGGAGTGGAGTGGAGTGGAGTGGAGTGGAGTGAAGTGGACTGGACTGGAGTTGAGTGGAGTGGAGAGGAGTGGAGTTTAGTGGAGTGGAGTGGAATGCAGTGGAGTGGAGTGGAGTGGAATGCAGTGGAGTGGAGTGGAGTGGAGTGGAGTGGAGTTGAATGCAGTAGAGTGGAGTGGAATGCAGTGGAGTGGAGTGGAGTGGAATGCAGTGGAGTGGAGTGGAGAGGAGTGGAGTGGAGTGGAGAGGAGTGGAGTGGAGTGGAGTGGAGTGGAGTGGAGTGGAGTGGAGTGGAGTGGAGTGGAGTTGAGATGAATGCAGTGGACTGCAGTAAAGTGGAGTGGTGTGGAGTGGAGTGGAGTGGAGTTGAGTGGAGTGGAGTGGAGTGGAGTGGAGTGGAGTTGAATGAAGAGGATTGGAGTGGAGTGGAGTGGAGTGGAATGCAGTGGAGTGGAGTGGAGTGGAAAGGAGTGGAGTGGAGTGGAGTGGAGTGGAGTGGAATGCAGTGAAGTGGAGTGGAGAGGAGTGTAGTTTAGTGGAGTGGAGTGGAATGCAGTGGAGTGGAGTGGAGTGGAATGCAGTGGAGTGGAGTGGAGTGGAGTTGAATGCTGTGGAGTGGAGTGGAATGCAGTGGAGTGGAGTGGAGTGGAGTGGATTGCAGTGGTGTGGAGTGGAGAGGAGTGGAGTGGAGTGGAGTGGAGTGGAGTGGAGTGGAGTGGAGTGGAGTGGAGTGGAGTGGAGTGGAGTGGAGTGGAGTTGAGATGAATGCAATGGACTGCAGTAAAGTGGAGTGGAGTGGAGTTGAGTGGAGTGGAGTGGAGTAGAGTGGAGTGGAGTCGAGTGGAGTGGAGTTGAATGCAGTGGATTGGAGTGGAGTGGAGTGGAGTGGAGTGGAATGCAGTGGAGTGGAGTGGAGTGGAATGCAGTGGAGTGGAGAGGAGTGGAGTGGTGTGGAGTGGAGTTGAGTGGATTGGAATGCAGTGGACTGCAGTGGAGTGGAGAGGAGTGGAGTGGAGTGGAGTAGAGTGGAGTGGAGTGGAATGCAGTGGAGTGGAGTGGAATGCAGTGGAGTGGAGTGGAGTGGAATGCAGTGGAGTTGAGTGGAATGCAGTGGAGTTGAGTGGAATGCAGTGGAGTGGAGTGGAATGCAGTGGAGTGGAGTGGAGTGGAGTGGAGTGGAGTGGAGTGGAGTGAAGTGGAGTGGAGTTGAGAGGAGTGGAATGCAGTGGAGTGGAGTGGAGAGGAGTGGAGCTGAGTGGAGTGGAGTGGAGTGGAGTGGAGTTGAGATGAATGCAGTGGACTGCAGTGGAGTGGAGTGGAGTGGAGTGGAGTGGAGTTGAATGCAGTGGAGTGGAGTGGAATGCAGTGGAGTGGAGTGGAGTGGAATGCAGTTGAGTGGAGTGGAGAAGAGTGGAGTGGAGTGGAGAGGAGTGGAGTGGAGTGGAGGGGAGTGGAGTGGAGTGGAGTGGAGTGGAGTGGAGTGGAGTGGAGTGGAGTGGAGTGGAGTTGAGATGAATGCAGTGGACTGCAGTAAAGTGGAGTGGAGTGGAGTGGAGTGGAGTGGAGTGGAGTGGAGTGGAGTGGAGTGGAGTGGAGTGGAGTTGAGATGAATGCAGTGGACTGCAGTAAAGTGGAGTGGAGTGGAGTGGAGTGGAGTGGAGTGGAGTGGAGTGGAGTGGAGTGGAGTGGAGTGGAGTGGAGTGGAGTTGAATGCAGTGGATTGGAGTGGAGTGGAGTGGAGTGGAGTGGAGTGGAGTGGAGTGGAGTTGAGATGAATGCAGTGGACTGCAGTAAAGTGGAGTGGTGTGGAGTGGAGTGGAGTGGAGTTGAGTGGAGTGGAGTGGAGTGGAGTGGAGTGGAGTTGAATGAAGAGGATTGGAGTGGAGTGGAGTGGAGAGGAATGCAGTGGAGTGGAGTGGAGTGGAATGCAGTGGAGTGGAGTGGAGTGGAGTGGAGTGGAGTGGAGTGGAGTGGAGTGGAGTGGAGTGGAGTGAAGTGGACTGGACTGGAGTTGAGTGGAGTGGAGAGGAGTGGAGTTTAGTGGAGTGGAGTGGAATGCAGTGGAGTGGAGTGGAGTGGAATGCAGTGGAGTGGAGTGGAGTGGAGTGGAGTGGAGTTGAATGCAGTGGAGTGGAGTGGAATGCAGTGGAGTGGAGTGGAGTGGAATGCAGTGGAGTGGAGTGGAGAGGAGTGGAGTGGAGTGGAGAGGAGTGGAGTGGAGTGGAGTGGAGTGGAGTGGAGTGGAGTGGAGTGGAGTGGAGTGGAGTGGAGTGGAGTTGAGATGAATGCAGTGGACTGCAGTAAAGTGGAGTGGTGTGGAGTGGAGTGGAGTGGAGTTGAGTGGAGTGGAGTGGAGTGGAGTGGAGTGGAGTGGAGTGGAGTTGAATGAAGAGGATTGGAGTGGAGTGGAGTGAAGTGGAGTGGAATGCAGTGGAGTGGAGTGGAGTGGAAAGGAGTGGAGTGGAGTGGAGTGGAGTGGAATGCAGTGAAGTGGAGTGGAGAGGAGTGTAGTTTAGTGGAGTGGAGTGGAATGCAGTGGAGTGGAGTGGAGTGGAATGCAGTGGAGTGGAGTGGAGTGGAGTTGAATGCTGTGGAGTGGAGTGGAATGCAGTGGAGTGGAGTGGAGTGGAGTGGATTGCAGTGGTGTGGAGTGGAGAGGAGTGGAGTGGAGTGGAGTGGAGTGGAGTGGAGTGGAGTGGAGTGGAGTGGAGTGGAGTGGAGTTGAGATGAATGCAATGGACTGCAGTAAAGTGGAGTGGAGTGGAGTTGAGTGGAGTGGAGTGGAGAAGAGTGGAGTGGAGTCGAGTGGAGTGGAGTTGAATGCAGTGGATTGGAGTGGAGTGGAGTGGAGTGGAGTGGAATGCAGTGGAGTGGAGTGGAGTGGAATGCAGTGGAGTGGAGAGGAGTGGAGTGGTGTGGAGTGGAGTTGAGTGGATTGGAATGCAGTGGACTGCAGTGGAGTGGAGAGGAGTGGAGTGGAGTGGAGTAGAGTGGAGTGGAGTGGAATGCAGTGGAGTGGAGTGGAATGCAGTGGAGTGGAGTGGAGTGGAGTGGAATGCAGTGGAGTTGAGTGGAATGCAGTGGAGTGGAGTGGAGTGGAGTGGAGTGGAGTGGAGTGGAGTGGAGTGGAGTGGAGTGGAGTGGAGTGGAGTGGAGTGGAGTGAAGTGGAGTGGAGTTGAGAGGAGTGGAATGCAGTGGAGTGGAGTGGAGAGGAGTGGAGCTGAGTGGAGTGGAGTGGAGTGGAGTGGAGTTGAGATGAATGCAGTGGACTGCAGTGGAGTGGAGTGGAGTGGAGTGGAGTGGAGTTGAATGCAGTGGAGTGGAGTGGAATGCAGTGGAGTGGAGTGGAGTGGAATGCAGTTGAGTGGAGTGGAGAAGAGTGGAGTGGAGTGGAGAAGAGTGGAGTGGAGTGGAGGGGAGTGGAGTGGAGTGGAGTGGAGTGGAGTGGAGTGGAGTGGAGTGGAGTGGAGTGGAGTGGAGTGGAGTGGAGTTGAGATGAATGCAGTGGACTGCAGTAAAGTGGAGTGGAGTGGAGTGGAGTGGAGTGGAGTGGAGTGGAGTGGAGTGGAGTGGAGTGGAGTGGAGTGGAGTGGAGTGGAGTGGAGTTGAGATGAATGCAGTGGACTGCAGTAAAGTGGAGTGGAGTGGAGTGGAGTGGAGTGGAGTGGAGTGGAGTGGAGTGGAGTGGAGTGGAGTGGAATGCAGTGGAGTGGAGTGGAGTGGAGTGGAGTGGAGTGGAGTGGAGTGGAGTGGAGTGGAGTGGAGTGGAGTGGAGTGGAGTGGAGTGGAGTGGAGTGGACTGGAGTTGAGTGGACTGGAGAGGAGTGGAGTTTAGTGGAGTGGAGTGGAATGCAGTGGAGTGGAGTGGAGTGGAATGCAGTGGAGTGGAGTGGAGTGGAGTGGAGTGGAGTTGAATGCAGTGGAGTGGAGTGGAATGCAGTGGAGTGGAGTGGAGTGGAATGCAGTGGAGTGGAGTGGAGAGGAGTGGAGTGGAGTGGAGAGGAGTGGAGTGGAGTGGAGTGGATAGGAGTGGAATGCAGTGGAGTGGAGTGGAGAGGAGTGGAGCTGAGTGGAGTGGAGTGGAGTGGAGTGGAGTGGCGTGGAGTGGAGTGGAGTGGAGTGGAGTTGAGATGAATGCAGTGGACTGCAGTGGAGTGGAGTTGAGTGGAGTGGAGTGGAGGTGAATGCAGTGGAGTGGAGTGGAATGCAGTGGAGTGGAGTGGAGTGGAATGCAGTGGAGTGGAGTGGAGAAGAGTGGAGTGGAGTGGAGTGGAGTGGAGTGGAGTGGAGTGGAGAGGAGTGGAGTGGAGTGGAAAGGAGTGTAGTTTAGTGGAGTGGAGTGGAATGCAGTGGAGTGGAGTGGAGTGGAATGCAGTGGAGTGGAGTGGAGTGGAGTTGAATGCAGTGGAGTGGAGTGGAATGCAGTGGAGTGGAGTGGAGTGGAGTGGAGTGGATTGCAGTGGTGTGGAGTGGAGAGGAGTGGAGTGGAGTGGAGTGGAGTGGAGTGGAGTGGAGTGGAGATGAATGCAATGGACTGCAGTAAAGTGGAGTGGAGTGGAGTGGAGTGGAGTGGAGTGGAGTGGAGTGGAGTGGAGTGGAGTGGAGTGGAGTAGAGTGGAGTGGAGTGGAGTGGAGTGGAGTGGAGTGGAGTTGAATGCAGTGGATTGGAGTGGAGTGGAGTGGAGTGGAATGCAGTGGAGTGGAGTGGAGTGGAATGCAGTAGAGTGGAGAGGAGTGGAGTGGTGTGGAGTGGAGTTGAGTGGATTGGAATGCAGTGGACTGCAGTGGAGTGGAGAGGAGTGGAGTGGAGTGGAGTAGAGTGGAGTGGAGTGGAATGCAGTGGAGTGGAGTAAAATGCAGTGGAGTGGAGTGGAGTGGAATGCAGTGGAGTTGAGTGGAATGCAGTGGAGTGGAGTGGAGAGGAGTGGAATGCAGTGGAGTGGAGTGGAGTGGAATGCAGTGGAGTGGAGTGGAGAAGAGTGGAGTGGAGTGGAGTGGAGTGGAGTGGAGTGGAGTGGAGTGGAGTGGAGAGGAGTGGAGTGGAGTGGAAAGGAGTGTAGTTTAGTGGAGTGGAGTGGAATGCAGTGGAGTGGAGTGGAGTGGAATGCAGTGGAGTGGAGTGGAGTGGAGTTGAATGCAGTGGAGTGGAGTGGAATGCAGTGGAGTGGAGTGGAGTGGAGTGGAGTGGATTGCAGTGGTGTGGAGTGGAGAGGAGTGGAGTGGAGTGGAGTGGAGTGGAGTGGAGTGGAGTGGAGTGGAGTGGAGTGGAGTGGAGTGGAGTTGAGATGAATGCAATGGACTGCAGTAAAGTGGAGTGGAGTGGAGTGGAGTGGAGTGGAGTGGAGTGGAGTGGAGTGGAGTGGAGTAGAGTGGAGTGGAGTGGAGTGGAGTGGAGTGGAGTTGAATGCAGTGGATTGGAGTGGAGTGGAGTGGAGTGGAATGCAGTGGAGTGGAGTGGAGTGGAATGCAGTAGAGTGGAGAGGAGTGGAGTGGTGTGGAGTGGAGTTGAGTGGATTGGAATGCAGTGGACTGCAGTGGAGTGGAGAGGAGTGGAGTGGAGTGGAGTAGAGTGGAGTGGAGTGGAATGCAGTGGAGTGGAGTGGAATGCAGTGGAGTGGAGTGGAGTGGAATGCAGTGGAGTTGAGTGGAATGCAGTGGAGTGGAGTGGAGAGGAGTGGAGTGGAGTGGAGAGGAGTGGAGTGGAGTGGAGTGGATAGGAGTGGAATGCAGTGGAGTGGAGTGGAGAGGAGTGGAGCTGAGTGGAGTGGAGTGGAGTGGAGTGGAGTGGCGTGGAGTGGAGTGGAGTGGAGTGGAGTTGAGATGAATGCAGTGGACTGCAGTGGAGTGGAGTTGAGTGGAGTGGAGTGGAGTTGAATGCAGTGGAGTGGAGTGGAATGCAGTGGAGTGGAGTGGAGTGGAATGCAGTGGAGTGGAGTGGAGAAGAGTGAAGTGGAGTGGAGTGGAGTTGAGTGGAGTGGAGAGGAGTGGAGTGGAGTGGAAAGGAGTGGAGTGGAGTGGAGTGGAATGCAGTGAAGTGGAGTGGAGAGGTGTGTAGTTTAGTGGAGTGGAGTGGAATGCAGTGGAGTGGAGTGGAGTGGAATGCAGTGGAGTGGAGTGGAGTGGAGTTGAATGCAGTGGAGTGGAGTGGAATGCAGTGGAGTGGAGTGGAGTGGAGTGGATTGCAGTGGTGTGGAGTGGAGAGGAGTGGAGTGGAGTGGAGTGGAGTGGAGTGGAGTGGAGTGGAGTGGAGTTGAGATGAATGCAATGGACTGCAGTAAAGTGGAGTGGAGTGGAGTGGAGTGGAGTGGAGTGGAGTGGAGTGGAGTGGAGTGGAGTTGAATGCAGTGGATTGGAGTGGAGTGGAGTGGAGTGGAATGCAGTGGAGTGGAGTGGAGTGGAATGCAGTGGAGTGGAGAGGAGTGGAGTGGTGTGGAGTGGAGTTGAGTGGATTGGAATGCAGTGGACTGCAGTGGAGTGGAGAGGAGTGGAGTGCAGTGGAGTAGAGTGGAGTGGAGTGGAGTGGAATGCAGTGGAGTTGAGTGGAATGCAGTGGAGTGGAGTGGAGTGGAGTGGAGTGGAGTGGAGTGGAGTGGAGTGGAGTGGAGTGAAGTGGAGTGGAGTGGAGTGGAGAGGAGTGGAATGCAGTGGAGTGGAGTGGAGTGGAGTGGAGAAGAGTGGAGTGGTGTGGAGTGGAGTTGAGTGGATTGGAATGCAGTGGACTGCAGTGGAGTGGAGAGGAGTGGAGTGCAGTGGAGTAGAGTGGAGTGGAGTGGAGTGGAATGCAGTGGAGTGGAGTGGAATGCAGTGGAGTGGAGTGGAGGTGAATGCAGTGGAGTTGAGTGGAATGCAGTGGAGTGGAGTGGAGTGGAGTGGAGTGGAGTGGAGTGGAGTGGAGTGGAGTGGAGTGGAGTGAAGTGGAGTGGAGTGGAGTGGAGAGGAGTGGAATGCAGTGGAGTGGAGTGGAGTGGAGTGGAGTGGAGTGGAGTGGAGTGGAGTTGAATGCAGTGGAGTGGAGTGGATTGGAATGCAGTGGACTGCAGTGGAGTGGAGAGGAGTGGAGTGCAGTGGAGTAGAGTGGAGTGGAGTGGAGTGGAATGCAGTGGAGTGGAGTGGAATGCAGTGGAGTGGAGTGGAGGTGAATGCAGTGGAGTTGAGTGGAATGCAGTGGAGTGGAGTGGAGTGGAGTGGAGTGGAGTGGAGTGGAGTGGAGTGGAGTGGAGTGGAGTGAAGTGGAGTGGAGTGGAGTGGAGAGGAGTGGAATGCAGTGGAGTGGAGTGGAGTGGAGTGGAGTGGAGTGGAGTGGAGTGGAGTGGAGTGGAGTGGAGTTGAATGCAGTGGAGTGGAGTGGAGTGGAGTGGAGTGGAGTGGAGTGGAGTGGAGTGGAGTGGAGTGGAGTGGAGTGGAGTGGAGTGGAGTTGAGATGAATGCAATGGACTGCAGTAAAGTGGAGTGGAGTGGAGTGGAGTGGAGTGGAGTGGAGTGGAGTGGAGTAGAGTGGAGTGGAGTGGAGTGGAGTGGAGTAGAGTGGAGTGGAGTGGAGTGGAGTGGAGTGGAGTGGAGTGGAGTTGAGAGGAGTGGAATGCAGTGGGGTAGAGTGGAATGCAGTGGAATGCAGTGGTGTGGAGAGTAGTGGAATGCAGTGCAGTGGTGAGGAATGCAGTGCAGTGAAGGGGAGTGGAGTGGAATGCAGTGGAGTGGACAGGAGTGGAGTGGAGTGGTTTGGAGTGGATTTGAATGCAGTGGAGTGGAGTGGAGTGGAGTGGAATGCAGTGGAGTGGAGTGGAGTGGAATGGAATGCAGTGGAGTGGAGTGGAGTGGAGTGGAGTGGAGTGGAGTGGAGTGGAGTGGAGTGGAGTGGAGTGGAGTTGAATGCAGTGGAGTGGAGTGGAGTGGAGTGGAGTGGAGTGGAGTGGAGTGGAGTGGAGTGGAATGCAGTGGAGTGGAGTGGAGTGGAGTGGAGTGGAGTGGAGTGGAGTTGAATGCAGTGGAGTGGAGTGGAGTGGAGTGGAGTGGAGTGGAGTGGAGTGGAGTGGAGTGGAATGCAGTGGAGTGGAGTGGAGTGGAGTGGAGTGGAGTGGAGTGGAGTGGAGTGAAGTGGAGTGGAGTGGAGTGGAGTGGAGTGGAATGCGGTGGAGTGGAGTGGAGTGGAGTGGAGTGGAGTGGAGTGGAATGGAGTGGAGTGGTGTGGAGTGGATTTGAATGCAGTGGAGTGGAGTGGAGTGGAGTGGAGTGGAGAGGAGAAAAGTTGAATGCAGTGGAGTGGAGTGGAGTGGAGTGGAATGCAATGGAGTGGAGTAGAGTGGAGTAGAGTGGAGTGGAGTGGAATGCAGTGGAGTGGAGTGGAGTGGAGTGGAGTGGAGTGGAGTGGAGTGGAGTGGAGTGGAGTGGAGTGGAGTGGAGTGGAGTGGAGTGGAGTGGAGTGGAGAGGAGTGGAATGCAGTGCAGTGGAGTGGAATGCAGTGGGGTGGAGTGGAATGCAGTGGAATGCAGTGGAGTGGAGAGTAGTGGAATGCAGTGCAGTGGTGAGGAATGCAGTGCAGTGAAGTGGAGTGGAGTGGAATGCAGTGGAGTGGACAGGAGTGGAGTGGAGTGGTTTGGAGTGGATTTGAATGCAGTGGAGTGGAGTGGAGTGGAGTGGAATGCAGTGGATTGGAGTGGAGTGGAATGGAATGCAGTGGAGTGGAGTGGAGTGGAGTGGAGTTGAATGCAGTGGAGTGGAGTGGACTGGAGTGGAGTGGAGTGGAGTGGAGTGGAATGCAGTGGAGTGGAGTGGAGTGGAGTGGAGTGGAGTGGAGTGGAGTGGAGTGGAGTGGAGTGAAGTGGAGTGGAGTGGAGTGGAGTGGAGTGGAGTGGAATGCGGTGGAGTGGAGTGGAGTGGAGTGGTGTGGAGTGGAGTGGAGTGGAGTGGAGTGGAGTGGAATGCAGTGGAGTGGAGTGGAGTGGAGTGGAGTGGAGTGGAGTGGAGTGGAGTGGAGAGGAGAAAAGTTGAATGCAGTGGAGTGGAGTGGAGTGGAGTGGAGTGGAGTGGAGTGGAGTGGAGTGGAGTTGAATGCAGTGGAGTTGAGTGGAGTGGAGTGGAATGCGGTGGACTGGAGTGGAGTGGAGTGGAGTGGAGTGGAGTGGAGTGGAGAGGAGTGGAATGCAGTTGAGTGGATTGGACAGAGGTGGAATGCAGTGCAGTGGATTTGAATGCAGTGGAGTGGAGTGGAATGCAATGGAATGCAGAGGAGTACAGTGGAGTGTAGAGGAGTGGAGTAAAGTGGAGTGTTGTGGAGAGGAGTGGAATGCAGTGCAGTAAAGTGGAGTGGAGTTTAATGCAGTGGAGTGGAGAGGAGTGGAATGCAGTGGAGTGGAGTGGAGTGGAGTGGAGTGGAGTGGAATGGAGTGGAGTGGAGTGGAGTGGAGTGGAGTGGAGTGGAGTGGAATGCAGTGGAGTGGAGTGGAGTGGAGTGGAATGCAGTGGAGTGGAGTGGAGTGGAGTGGAGTGGAGTGGAGTGGAGTGGAGTGGAGTGGAGTGGAGTGGAGTGGAGTGGAGTGGAGTGGAGTGGAGAGGAGTGGAATGAAGTGCAGTGGAGTGGAATGCAGTGGAGTGGAGTGGAATGCGGTGGAATGCAGTGGAGTGGAGAGTAGTGGAATGCAGTGCAGTGGTGAGGAATGCAGTGCAGTGAAGTGGAGTGGAGTGGAATGCAGTGGAGTGGACAGGAGTGGAGTGGAGTGGTTTGGAGTGGATTTGAATGCAGTGGAGTGGAGTGGAGTGGAGTGGAATGCAGTGGAGTGGAGTGGAGTGGAGTGGAGTGGAGTGGAGTGGAGTGGAGTGGAGTGGAGTGGAGTGGAGTGAAGTGGAGGGGAGTGGAGTGGAGAGGAATACAGTGGAATGCAGTGGAGTGCAGTGGAGAGGAGTGGAGTGGAGTGGTGTGTAGTGTAGTGGAGTGGAGTGGAGTGGAGTGGAGTGGAGTGGAGAGGAGTGGAATGCAATGCAGTGGAGTGGAATGCAGTGCAGTGGAGTGGAGTGGATTGGAATGCAGTGGACTGCAGTGGAGTGGAGAGGAGTGGAGTGCAGTGGAGTAGAGTGGAGTGGAGTGGAGTGGAATGCAGTGGAGTGGAGTGGAATGCAGTGGAGTGGAGTGGAGGTGAATGCAGTGGAGTTGAGTGGAATGCAGTGGAGTGGAGTGGAGTGGAGTGGAGTGGAGTGGAGTGGAGTGGAGTGGAGTGGAGTGAAGTGGAGTGGAGTGGAGTGGAGAGGAGTGGAATGCAGTGGAGTGGAGTGGAGTGGAGTGGAGTGGAGTGGAGTGGAGTGGAGTTGAATGCAGTGGAGTGGAGTGGAGTGGAGTGGAGTGGAGTGGAGTGGAGTGGAGTGGAGTGGAGTGGAGTGGAGTGGAGTGGAGTGGAGTGGAGTGGAGTTGAGATGAATGCAATGGACTGCAGTAAAGTGGAGTGGAGTGGAGTGGAGTGGAGTGGAGTGGAGTGGAGTAGAGTGGAGTGGAGTGGAGTGGAGTGGAGTAGAGTGGAGTGGAGTGGAGTGGAGTGGAGTGGAGTGGAGTTGAGAGGAGTGGAATGCAGTGGGGTGGAGTGGAATGCAGTGGAATGCAGTGGTGTGGAGAGTAGTGGAATGCAGTGCAGTGGTGAGGAATGCAGTGCAGTGAAGGGGAGTGGAGTGGAATGCAGTGGAGTGGACAGGAGTGGAGTGGAGTGGTTTGGAGTGGATTTGAATGCAGTGGAGTGGAGTGGAGTGGAGTGGAATGCAGTGGAGTGGAGTGGAGTGGAATGGAATGCAGTGGAGTGGAGTGGAGTGGAGTGGAGTGGAGTGGAGTGGAGTGGAGTGGAGTGGAGTGGAGTGGAGTGGAATGCAGTGGAGTGGAGTGGAGTGGAGTGGAGTGGAGTGGAGTGGAGTTGAATGCAGTGGAGTGGAGTGGAGTGGAGTGGAGTTGAGTGGAGTGGAGTGGAGTGGAGTGGAGTGGAGTGGAATGCAGTGGAGTGGAGTGGAGTGGAGTGGAGTGGAGTGGAGTGGAGTGGAGTGGAGTGAAGTGGAGTGGAGTGGAGTGGAGTGGAGTGGAATGCGGTGGAGTGGAGTGGAGTGGAGTGGAGTGGAGTGGAGTGGAATGGAGTGGAGTGGTGTGGAGTGGATTTGAATGCAGTGGAGTGGAGTGGAGTGGAGTGGAGTGGAGAGGAGAAAAGTTGAATGCAGTGGAGTGGAGTGGAGTGGAGTGGAATGCAATGGAGTGGAGTAGAGTGGAGTAGAGTGGAGTGGAGTGGAATGCAGTGGAGTGGAGTGGAGTGGAGTGGAGTGGAGTGGAGTGGAGTGGAGTGGAGTGGAGTGGAGTGGAGTGGAGTGGAGTGGAGTGGAGAGGAGTGGAATGCAGTGCAGTGGAGTGGAATGCAGTGGGGTGGAGTGGAATGCAGTGGAATGCAGTGGAGTGGAGAGTAGTGGAATGCAGTGCAGTGGTGAGGAATGCAGTGCAGTGAAGTGGAGTGGAGTGGAATGCAGTGGAGTGGACAGGAGTGGAGTGGAGTGGTTTGGAGTGGATTTGAATGCAGTGGAGTGGAGTGGAGTGGAGTGGAATGCAGTGGATTGGAGTGGAGTGGAATGGAATGCAGTGGAGTGGAGTGGAGTGGAGTGGAGTTGAATGCAGTGGAGTGGAGTGGACTGGAGTGGAGTGGAGTGGAGTGGAGTGGAATGCAGTGGAGTGGAGTGGAGTGGAGTGGAGTGGAGTGGAGTGGAGTGGAGTGGAGTGGAGTGGAGTGAAGTGGAGTGGAGTGGAGTGGAGTGGAGTGGAGTGGAATGCGGTGGAGTGGAGTGGAGTGGAGTGGAGTGGAGTGGAGTGGTGTGGAGTGGAGTGGAGTGGAGTGGAGTGGAGTGGAATGCAGTGGAGTGGAGTGGAGTGGAGTGGAGTGGAGTGGAGTGGAGTGGAGTGGAGAGGAGAAAAGTTGAATGCAGTGGAGTGGAGTGGAGTGGAGTGGAGTGGAGTGGAGTGGAGTGGAGTGGAGTGGAGTGGAGTGGAGTGGAGTGGAGTGGAGTGGAGTGGAGTTGAATGCAGTGGAGTTGAGTGGAGTGGAGTGGAATGCGGTGGACTGGAGTGGAGTGGAGTGGAGTGGAGTGGAGTGGAGTGGAGAGGAGTGGAATGCAGTTGAGTGGATTGGACAGGAGTGGAATGCAGTGCAGTGGATTTGAATGCAGTGGAGTGGAGTGGAATGCAATGGAATGCAGAGGAGTACAGTGGAGTGTAGAGGAGTGGAGTAAAGTGGAGTGTTGTGGAGAGGAGTGGAATGCAGTGCAGTAAAGTGGAGTGGAGTTTAATGCAGTGGAGTGGAGAGGAGTGGAATGCAGTGGAGTGGAGTGGAGTGGAGTGGAGTGGAGTGGAATGGAGTGGAGTGGAGTGGAGTGGAGTGGAGTGGAGTGGAGTGGAGTGGAATGCAGTGGAGTGGAGTGGAGTGGAGTGGAATGCAGTGGAGTGGAGTGGAGTGGAGTGGAGTGGAGTGGAGTGGAGTGGAGTGGAGTGGAGTGGAGTGGAGAGGAGTGGAATGAAGTGCAGTGGAGTGGAATGCAGAGGAGTGGAGTGGAATGCGGTGGAATGCAGTGGAGTGGAGAGTAGTGGAATGCAGTGCAGTGGTGAGGAATGCAGTGCAGTGAAGTGGAGTGGAGTGGAATGCAGTGGAGTGGACAGGAGTGGAGTGGAGTGGTTTGGAGTGGATTTGAATGCAGTGGAGTGGAGTGGAGTGGAGTGGAATGCAGTGGAGTGGAGTGGAGTGGAGTGGAGTGGAGTGGAGTGGAGTGGAGTGGAGTGGAGTGGAGTGAAGTGGAGGGGAGTGGAGTGGAGAGGAATACAATGGAATGCAGTGGAGTGCAGTGGAGAGGAGTGGAGTGGAGTGGTGTGTAGTGTAGTGGAGTGGAGTGGAGTGGAGTGGAGTGGAGAGGAGTGGAATGCAATGCAGTGGAGTGGAATGCAGTGCAGTGAAGTGGAGTGGAGTGGAATGCAGTGGAGTGGAGAGGAGTGGAATGCAGTGGAGTGGAGTGGAGTGGAGTGGAATGCAGTGGAGTGGAGAGGAGTGGAATGCAGTGGAGTGGAGTGGAGTGGAGTGGAATGCAGTGGAGTGGAGTGGAGTGGAGTGGAATGCAGTGGAATATAGTGGAGTGGAGTGGAGTGGAGTGGAGTGAAATGCAGTGGAGTGGAGTGGAGTGGTGTGGAGTGGATTTGAATGCAGATGAGTGGAGTGGAGTGGAGTTGAGTGGAGTGGAGTGGAGTGGAGTGGAGTCGAGTGGAGTGGAGTGGAGTGGAGTGGAGTAGATTGGAGTGGAGTGGAGTGCAATGCAGTGGAGTGGAATGCAGAGGAGTGGATTGGAGAGGAGTGGAATGCAATGCATTGGAGTGGAATGCAGAGGAGTGGAGTGGAGTGGAATGCAGTGGAATGCAGTGGAGTGCAGTGGAGTGGAGAGGAGTGGAATGCAGTGGAGTGGAGTGGAGTGGAGTGGAGTGGAGTGGAGTGGAGTGGAGTGGAGTGGAGAGGAGTGGAATGCAGTGCAGTGGAGTGGAATGCAGTGCAGTGGAGTGGAATGCAGTGGAGTGGAGAGTAGTGGAATGCAGTGCAGTGGTGAGGAATGCAGTGCAGTGAAGTGGAGTGGAGTGGAATGCAGTGGAGTGGACAGGAGTGGAGTGGAGTGGTTTGGAGTGGATTTGAATGCTGTGAAGTGGAGTGGAGTGGAGTGGAGTGGAGTGGAGTGGAGTGGAGTGGAGTGGAGTGGAGTGGAGTGGAGTGGAGTGGAGTGGAGTGGAGTGGAGTGGAGTGGAGTGGAGTGGAGTGGAATGCAGTGGAGTGGAGTGGAGTGGTGTGGAGTGGATTTGAATGCAGTGGAGTGGAGTGGAGTGGAGTTGAGTGGAGTGGAGTGGAGTGGCGTCGAGTGGAGTGGAGTGGAGTGGAGTAGAGTGGAGTGGAGTGGAGTGCAATGCAGTGGAGTGGAATGCAGAGGAGTGGATTGGAGAGGAGTGGAATGCAATGCATTGGAGTGGAATGCAGAGGAGTGGAGTAGAGTGGAATGCAGTGGAATGCAGTGGAGTGCAGTGGAGTGGAGAGGAGTGGAATGCAGTGGAGTGGAGTGGAGTGGAGTGGAGTGGAGTGGAGTGGAGTGGAGTGGAGTGGAGTGGAGTGGAGTGGAGTGGAGTGGAGTGGAGAGGAGTGGAATTCAATGCAGTAGAGTGGAATGCAGTGCAGCGAAGTGGAGTGGAGTGGAATGCAGTGGAGTGGAGTAGAATGCAGTGGAGTGGAGAGGAGTGGAATGCAGTGGAGTGGAGTGGAGTGGAGTGGAGAGGAATGCAGTGAAATGCTGTGGAGTGCAGTGGAGAGGAGTGGAATGCAATGCATTGGAGTGGAATTCAGTGGAGAGGAGTGGAGTGGAGTGGAATGCAGTGGAATGCAGTGGAGTGCAGTGGTGTGGAGAGGAGTGGAGTGGAGTGGAGTGGAGTGGAGTGGAGTGGAGTGGAGTGCAATGCAGATGAGTGGAATGCAGTGTAGAGGAATGCAGTGTAGTGGATTGGAGAGGAGTGGAATGCAATGCATTGGATTGGAATGCAGTGGAGTGCAGTGGAGTGGAGTGGAGTGGAGTGGAGTGGAGTGGAGTGGAGTGGAGTGGAGTGGAGTGGAGAGGAGTGGAATGCAATGCAGTGGAGTGCAATGCAGTGCAGTGATGTGGAGTGGAGTGGAATGCAGTGGAGTGGAGAGGAGTGGAATGCAGTGGAGTGGAGAGGAGTGGAGTGGAGTGGAGTGGAGTGGAGTGGAGTGGAGTGGAGTGGAGTGGAGTTGAATGCAGTGGAGTTGAGTGGAGTGGAGTGGAATGCGGTGGACTGGAGTGGAGTGGAGTGGAGTGGAGTGGAGTGAAGTGGTGTGGAGTGGATTTGAATGCAGTGGAGTGGAGTGGAGTGGAGTGGAGTGGAGTGGAGTGGAGTGGAGTGGAGTGGAGTGGAGTGGAGTGGAGTGGAGTGGAGTGGAGAGGAGTGGAGTTGAATGCAGTGGAGTGGAGTGGAGTGGAGTGGAGAGGAGTGTAACACAGTGCAGAGGAGTGGAATGCAGTGCAGAGGAGTGGAGTGGAGTGGAGTGGAGTGGAGTGGAGTGGAGTGGAGTGGAGTGGAGTGGAGTAAAGTGGAGTGGAGTAGAGTAGAGTGGAGTGGAGTGGAGTGGAGTGGAGTGGAGTGGAGTGGAGTGGAGTGGAGTGGAGTGGAGTGGAGTAGAGTGGAGTGGAAAGGAGTGGAATGCTGTGGAGTGGAGTGGAGAGGAGTGGAGTGGAGTAGAGTGGAGTGGAGTGGAGTGGAGTGGAGTGGAGTGGAGTGGAGTGGAGTGGAGTGGAGTGGAGTGGAGAGGAGTGGAATGCAGTGCAGTGGAGTGGAGAGGAGTGGAGTGGAGTAGAGTGGAGTGGAGTGGAGTGGAGTGGAGTGGAGTGGAGTGGAGTGGAGTGGAGTGGAGTGGAGTGGAGTGGAGTGGAGTGGAGTGGAGAGGAGTGGAATGCAGTGCAGTGGAGTGGAATGCAGTGGAGTGGAGTGGAATGCAGTGGAGTGGAGAGTAGTGGAATGCAGTGCAGTGGTGAGGAATGCAGTGCAGTGAAGTGGAGTGGAGTGGAATGCAGTGGAGTGGACAGGAGTGGAGTGGAGTGGTTTGGAGTGGATTTGAATGCTGTGGAGTGGAATGCAGTGGAATGCAGTGGAGTGGAGTGGAGTGGAGTGGAGTGGAGTGGAGTGGAGTGGAGAGGAGTGGAATGCAGTGCAGTGGAGTGGAATGCAGTGGAGTGGAGTGGAATGCAGTGGAGTGGAGAGTAGTGGAATGCAGTGCAGTGGTGAGGAATGCAGTGCAGTGAAGTGGAGTGGAGTGGAATGCAGTGGAGTGGACAGGAGTGGAGTGGAGTGGTTTGGAGTGGATTTGAATGCTGTGGAGTGGAGTGGAGTGGAGTGGAGTGGAGTGGAGTGGAGTGGAGTGGAGTGGAGTGGAGTGGAGTGGAGTGGAGTGGAGTGGAGTGGAATGCAGTGGAGTGGAGTGGAGTGGAGTGGAATGCAGTGGAATATAGTGGAGTGGAGTGGAGTGGAGTGGAGTGAAATGCAGTGGAGTGGAGTGGAGTGGTGTGGAGTGGATTTGAATGCAGTGGAGTGGAGTGGAGTTGAGTGGAGTGGAGTGGAGTGGAGTCGAGTGGAGTGGAGTGGAGTGGAGTGGAGTAGAGTGGAGTGGAGTGGAGTGCAATGCAGTGGAGTGGAATGCAGTGGAGTGGAGTGGAGTCGAGAGGAGTGGAATGCAGTGGAGTGGAGTGTAGTGGAGTGGAGTTGAATGCAGTGGAGTGGAATGCAGTGGAGTGGAGTGGAGTCGAGAGGAGTGGAATGCAGTGGAGTGGAGTGTAGTGGAGTGGAGTTGAATGCAGTGGAGTGGAGTGGAGTGGAGTGGAGTGGAGTGGAGTGGAGTGGAGTGGAGTGGAGTGGTATGCAGTGGAATGGAGTGGAGTGGAGTGGAGTGGAATGCAGTGGAATGGAGTGGAGTGGAGTGGAGTGGAGTGGAATGTAGTGAAGTGGAGAGGAGTGGAATGCAGTGGAGAAGAGTGGAGAGGAGTAAAGTGGAGTGGAGTAGAGTGGAGTGGAGTGGAGTTGAGTGGAGTGGAGTGGAGTGGAGTGGAGAGGAGAGGGGAGGAGAGGAATGCAGAGCAGTGGAGTGGAATGCAGTGGAGTGGAGTGGAGTGGAATGCAGTGAAGTGGAGTGGAGTGGAATGCAGTGGAGTGGAGAGAAGTGGAGCGAAGAGGTTTGGAGTGGGTTTGAATGCAGTGGAGTGGAGTGGAGTGGAGTGGAATGCAGTGGAGTGGAGTAAAGTGGAATGCAGTTAAGTGGAGTGGAGTGGAGTGGAGTTGAGTGGAGTGGAGTGGAGTTGAGTGGAGTGGAGTGGAGTGGAGTGGAGTGGAGTGGAGTTGAATGCAGAGGAGTTGAGTGGAGTGGAGTGGAATGCGGTGGACTGGAGTGGAGTGGAGTGGAGTGGAGTGGAGTGGAGTGGAGTGGAGTGGAGTGGAGTGGAGTTGAATGCAGTGGAGTTGAGTGGAGTGGAGTGGAATGCGGTGGACTGGAGTGGAGTGGAGTGGAGTGGAGTGGAGTGAAGTGGTGTGGAGTGGATTTGAATGCAGTGGAGTGGATTTGAATGCAGTGGAATGGAGTGGAGTGGAGTGGAGTGGAGTGGAGTGGAGTGGAGTGGAGTGGAGTGGAGTGGAGTGGAGTGGAGTGGAGTGGAGTGGAGTGGAGTGGAGTGGAGAGGAGTGGAGTTGAATGCAGTGGAGTGGAGTGGAGTGGAGTGGAGAGGAGTGTAATACAGTGCAGAGGAGTGGAATGCAGTGCAGAGGAGTGGAGTGGAGTGGAGTGGAGTGGAGTGGAGTGGAGTGGAGTGGAGTGGAGTGGAGTAAAGTGGAGTGGAGTAGAGTAGAGTGGAGTGGAGTGGAATGCAGTGGAGTGGATTGGAGAGGAGTGGAATGCAGTGGAGTGGAGTGGAGTGGAGTGGATTGGAGTGGAGTGGAGTGGAGTGGAGTGGAGTGGAGTGGAGTTGAATGCAGTGGAGTGGAGTGGAGTGGAGTGGAGAGGTGTGCAATGCAGTGCAGAGGAGTGGAATGCATTCCAGAGGAGTGGAGTGGAGTGGAGTGGAGTGGAGTGGAGTGGAGTGGAGTGGAGTGGAGTGGAGTGGAATGCAGTGGAGTGGAATGCAGTGGAGTGGAATGCAGTGGAGTGGAGTGGAAAACTGAGCAATGAAGTGGAGTGGAGTGGAATGCAGTGGAGTGGAGAGGAGTGGAATGCAGTGCAGTGTAGTGGAATGCAGTGCAGTGAAGTGGAATGAAGTGGAATGCAGTGGAGTGGAGAGGAGCGGAGTGGAGTGGAGTGGAGTGGAGTGGAGTGGAGTGGAGTGGAATGCAGTGGAGTGGAGTGGAGTGGAGTGGAATGCTGTGCAGTGAAGTGGAGTGGAGTGGAATGTAGTGGAGTGGAGAAGAGTGGAATGCAGTGCAGTGGAGTGGAATGCAGTGCAGTGAAGTGGAGTGGAGTGGAATGCAATGGAGTGGAGTGGCGTGGAGAGGAGTGGAACGCAGTGCAGTGGAGTGGAGTGGAGTGGAGTGGAATGCAGTGGAATGCAGTGGAGTGGAGTGGAGTGGAGTGGAGTGGAGTGGAGTGGAGTGGAGTGGAGTGGAGTGGAGTGGAGTGGAGTGGAGTGGAATGTAGTGGAGTGGAGAAGAGTGGAATGCAGTGCAGTGGAGTGGAATGCAGTGCAGTGAAGTGGAGTGGAGTGGAATGCAGTGGAGTGGAGAGGAGTGGAATGCAGTGGAGTGGAGAGGAGTGGAGTGGAGTGGAGTGGAGTGGAGTGGAGTGGAATGGAGTGGAGTGGAGTGGAGTGGAGTGGAGTTGAATGCAGTGGAGTTGAGTGGAGTGGAGTGGAATGCGGTGGACTGGAGTGGAGTGGAGTGGAGTGGAGTGGAGTGAAGTGGTGTGGAGTGGATTTGAATGCAGTGGAGTGGAGTGGAGTGGAGTGGAGTGGAGTGGAGTGGAGTGGAGTGGAGTGGAGTGGAGTGGAGTGGAGTGGAGTGGAGTGGAGAGGAGTGGAGTTGAATGCAGTGGAGTGGAGTGGAGTGGAGTGGAGAGGAGTGTAACACAGTGCAGAGGAGTGGAATGCAGTGCAGAGGAGTGGAGTGGAGTGGAGTGGAGTGGAGTGGAGTGGAGTGGAGTGGAGTGGAGTGGAGTGGAGTAAAGTGGAGTGGAGTAGAGTAGAGTGGAGTGGAGTGGAGTGGAGTGGAGTGGAGTGGAGTGGAGTGGAGTGGAGTGGAGTGGAGTGGAGTAGAGTGGAGTGGAAAGGAGTGGAATGCTGTGGAGTGGAGTGGAGAGGAGTGGAGTGGAGTAGAGTGGAGTGGAGTGGAGTGGAGTGGAGTGGAGTGGAGTGGAGTGGAGTGGAGTGGAGTGGAGTGGAGAGGAGTGGAATGCAGTGCAGTGGAGTGGAGAGGAGTGGAGTGGAGTAGAGTGGAGTGGAGTGGAGTGGAGTGGAGTGGAGTGGAGTGGAGTGGAGTGGAGTGGAGTGGAGTGGAGTGGAGAGGAGTGGAATGCAGTGCAGTGGAGTGGAATGCAGTGGAGTGGAGTGGAATGCAGTGGAGTGGAGAGTAGTGGAATGCAGTGCAGTGGTGAGGAATGCAGTGCAGTGAAGTGGAGTGGAGTGGAATGCAGTGGAGTGGACAGGAGTGGAGTGGAGTGGTTTGGAGTGGATTTGAATGCTGTGGAGTGGAATGCAGTGGAATGCAGTGGAGTGGAGTGGAGTGGAGTGGAGTGGAGTGGAGTGGAGTGGAGAGGAGTGGAATGCAGTGCAGTGGAGTGGAATGCAGTGGAGTGGAGTGGAATGCAGTGGAGTGGAGAGTAGTGGAATGCAGTGCAGTGGTGAGGAATGCAGTGCAGTGAAGTGGAGTGGAGTGGAATGCAGTGGAGTGGACAGGAGTGGAGTGGAGTGGTTTGGAGTGGATTTGAATGCTGTGGAGTGGAGTGGAGTGGAGTGGAGTGGAGTGGAGTGGAGTGGAGTGGAGTGGAGTGGAGTGGAGTGGAGTGGAGTGGAGTGGAGTGGAATGCAGTGGAGTGGAGTGGAGTGGAGTGGAATGCAGTGGAATATAGTGGAGTGGAGTGGAGTGGAGTGGAGTGAAATGCAGTGGAGTGGAGTGGAGTGGTGTGGAGTGGATTTGAATGCAGTGGAGTGGAGTGGAGTGGAGTTGAGTGGAGTGGAGTGGAGTGGAGTCGAGTGGAGTGGAGTGGAGTGGAGTGGAGTAGAGTGGAGTGGAGTGGAGTGCAATGCAGTGGAGTGGAATGCAGTGGAGTGGAGTGGAGTCGAGAGGAGTGGAATGCAGTGGAGTGGAGTGTAGTGGAGTGGAGTTGAATGCAGTGGAGTGGAATGCAGTGGAGTGGAGTGGAGTCGAGAGGAGTGGAATGCAGTGGAGTGGAGTGTAGTGGAGTGGAGTTGAATGCAGTGGAGTGGAGTGGAGTGGAGTGGAGTGGAGTGGAGTGGAGTGGAGTGGAGTGGAGTGGTATGCAGTGGAATGGAGTGGAGTGGAGTGGAGTGGAATGCAGTGGAATGGAGTGGAGTGGAGTGGAGTGGAGTGGAATGTAGTGAAGTGGAGAGGAGTGGAATGCAGTGGAGAGGAGTGGAGAGGAGTAAAGTGGAGTGGAGTAGAGTGGAGTGGAGTGGAGTTGAGTGGAGTGGAGTGGAGTGGAGTGGAGAGGAGAGGGGAGGAGAGGAATGCAGAGCAGTGGAGTGGAATGCAGTGGAGTGGAGTGGAGTGGAATGCAGTGAAGTGGAGTGGAGTGGAATGCAGTGGAGTGGAGAGAAGTGGAGCGAAGAGGTTTGGAGTGGGTTTGAATGCAGTGGAGTGGAGTGGAGTGGAGTGGAATGCAGTGGAGTGGAGTGGAGTGGAATGCAGTTAAGTGGAGTGGAGTGGAGTGGAGTTGAGTGGAGTGGAGTGGAGTTGAGTGGAGTGGAGTGGAGTGGAGTGGAGTGGAGTGGAGTGGAGTTGAATGCAGAGGAGTTGAGTGGAGTGGAGTGGAATGCGGTGGACTGGAGTGGAGTGTAGTGGAGTGGAGTGGAGTGGAGTGGAGTGGAGTGGAGTGGAGTGGAGTTGAATGCAGTGGAGTTGAGTGGAGTGGAGTGGAATGCGGTGGACTGGAGTGGAGTGGAGTGGAGTGGAGTGGAGTGAAGTGGTGTGGAGTGGATTTGAATGCAGTGGAGTGGATTTGAATGCAGTGGAATGGAGTGGAGTGGAGTGGAGTGGAGTGGAGTGGAGTGGAGTGGAGTGGAGTGGAGTGGAGTGGAGTGGAGTGGAGTGGAGTGGAGTGGAGTGGAGAGGAGTGGAGTTGAATGCAGTGGAGTGGAGTGGAGTGGAGTGGAGAGGAGTGTAATACAGTGCAGAGGAGTGGAATGCAGTGCAGAGGAGTGGAGTGGAGTGGAGTGGAGTGGAGTGGAGTGGAGTGGAGTGGAGTAAAGTGAAGTGGAGTAGAGTAGAGTGGAGTGGAGTGGAATGCAGTGGAGTGGATTGGAGAGGAGTGGAATGCAGTGGAGTGGAGTGGAGTGGAGTGGATTGGAGTGGAGTGGAGTGGAGTGGAGTGGAGTGGAGTGGAGTTGAATGCAGTGGAGTGGAGTGGAGTGGAGTGGAGAGGTGTGCAATGCAGTGCAGAGGAGTGGAATGCATTCCAGAGGAGTGGAGTGGAGTGGAGTGGAGTGGAGTGGAGTGGAGTGGAGTGGAGTGGAGTGGAGTGGAGTGGAGTGGAGTGGAGTGGAGTGGAGTGGAATGCAGTGGAGTGGAATGCAGTGGAGTGGAATGCAGTGGAGTGGAATGCAGTGGAGTGGAGTGGAAAACTGAGCAATGAAGTGGAGTGGAGTGGAATGCAGTGGAGTGGAGAGGAGTGGAATGCAGTGCAGTGTAGTGGAATGCAGTGCAGTGAAGTGGAATGAAGTGGAATGCAGTGGAGTGGAGAGGAGCGGAGTGGAGTGGAGTGGAGTGGAGTGGAGTGGAGTGGAATGCAGTGGAGTGGAGTGGAGTGGAGTGGAATGCTGTGCAGTGAAGTGGAGTGGAGTGGAATGTAGTGGAGTGGAGAAGAGTGGAATGCAGTGCAGTGGAGTGGAATGCAGTGCAGTGAAGTGGAGTGGAGTGGAATGCAATGGAGTGGAGTGGCGTGGAGAGGAGTGGAACGCAGTGCAGTGGAGTGGAGTGGAGTGGAGTGGAATGCAGTGGAATGCAGTGGAGTGGAGTGGAGTGGAGTGGAGTGGAGTGGAGTGGAGTGGAGTGGAGTGGAGTGGAGTGGAATGTAGTGGAGTGGAGAAGAGTGGAATGCAGTGCAGTGGAGTGGAATGCAGTGCAGTGAAGTGGAGTGGAGTGGAATGCAGTGGAGTGGAGAGGAGTGGAATGCAGTGCAGTGGAGTGGAATGCAGTGCAGTGGAGTGGAGAGGAGTGGAATGCAGTGGAGTGGAGTGGAGTGGAGTGGAGTGGAGTGGAGTGGAGTGGAGTGGAGGGGAGTGGAGTGGAGTGGAGTGGAGTGGAATGCAGTGGAGTGGAGTGGAGTGGAGTGGAGTGGATTTGAATGCAGGGGAGTGGAGTGGAGTGGAGTGGAGTGGAGTGGAGTGGAGTGGAGTAGAGTGGAGTGGAATGCAGTGGAGTGGAAAGGAGTGGAATGCTGTGGAGTGGAGTGGAGAGGAGTGGAGTAGAGTAGAGTGGTGTGGAGTGGAGTGGAGTGGAGTGGAGTGGAGTGGAGTGGAGTGGAGTGGAGTGGAGTGGAGTGGAATGCAGTGGAGTGGAGAGGAGTGGAATGCAGTGGAGTGGAGTGGAGAGGAGTGGAGTGGAGTGGAGTAGAGTGGAGTGGAGTGGAGTGGAGTGGAGTGGAGTGGAGTGGAGTGGAGAGGAGTGGAATGCAGTGCAGTGGAGTGGAATGCAGTGGAGTGGAGTGGAATGCAGTGGAGTGGAGAGTAGTGGAATGCAGTGCAATGGTGAGGAATGCAGTGCAGTGAAGTGGAGTGGAGTGGAATGCAGTGGAGTGGACAGGAGTGGAGTGGAGTGGTTTGGAGTGGATTTGAATGCTGTGAAGTGGAGTGGAGTGGAGTGGAGTGGAGTGGAGTGGAGTGGAGTGGAGTGGAGTGGAGAGGAGTGGAATGCAGTGCAGTGGAGTGGAATGCAGTGGAGTGGAGTGGAATGCAGTGGAGTGGAGAGTAGTGGAGTGGAGTGGAGTGGAGTGGAGTGGAGTGGAGTGGAATGCAGTGGAGTGGAGTGGAGTGGAGTGGAATGCAGTGGAATATAGTGGAGTGGAGTGGAGTGGAGTGGAGTGAAATGCAGTGGAGTGGAGTGGAGTGGTGTGGAGAGGAGTGGAATTCAATGCAGTGGAGTGGAGTGGAGTTGAGTGGAGTGGAGTGGAGTGGAGTGGAGTCGAGTGGAGTGGAGTGGAGTGGAGTAGAGTGGAGTGGAGTGGAGTGCAATGCAGTGGAGTGGAATGCAGAGGAGTGGATTGGAGAGGAGTGGAATGCAATGCATTGGAGTGGAATGCAGAGGAGTGGAGTAGAGTGGAATGCAGTGGAATGCAGTGGAGTGCAGTGGAGTGGAGAGGAGTGGAATGCAGTGGAGTGGAGTGGAGTGGAGTGGAGTGGAGTGGAGTGGAGTGGAGTGGAGTGGAGTGGAGTGGAGTAGAGTGGAGAGGAGTGGAATTCAATGCAGTGGAGTGGAATGCAGTGCAGTGAAGTGGAGTGGAGTGGAATGCAGTGGAGTGGAGTAGAATGCAGTGGAGTGGAGAGGAGTGGAATGCAGTGGAGTGGAGTGGAGTGGAGTGGAGAGGAATGCAGTGAAATGCTGTGGAGTGCAGTGGAGAGGAGTGGAATGCAATGCATTGGAGTGGAATTCAGTGGAGAGGAGTGGAGTGGAGTGGAATGCAGTGGAATGCAGTGGAGTGCAGTGGTGTGGAGAGGAGTGGAGTGGAGTGGAGTGGAGTGGAGTGGAGTGGAGTGGAGTGGAGTGCAATGCAGATGAGTGGAATGCAGTGTAGAGGAATGCAGTGTAGTGGATTGGAGAGGAGTGGAATGCAATGCATTGGAGTGGAATGCAGTGGAGTGCAGTGGAGTGGAGTGGAGTGGAGTGGAGTGGAGTGGAGTGGAGTGGAGTGGAGTGGAGTGGAGTGGAGTGGAGTGGAGTGGAGTTGAATGCAGTGGAGTTGAGTGGAGTGGAGTGGAATGCGGTGGACTGGAGTGGAGTGGAGTGGAGTGGAGTGGAGTGAAGTGGTGTGGAGTGGATTTGAATGCAGTGGAGTGGAGTGGAGTGGAGTGGAGTGGAGTGGAGTGGAGTGGAGTGGAGTGGAGTGGAGTGGAGTGGAGTGGAGTGGAGTGGAGAGGAGTGGAGTTGAATGCAGTGGAGTGGAGTGGAGTGGAGTGGAGAAAAGTGTAATACAGTGCAGAGGAGTGGAATGCAGTGCAGAGGAGTGGAGTGGAGTGGAGTGGAGTGGAGTGGAGTGGAGTGGAGTGGAGTGGAGTGGAGTGGAGGGGAGTGGAGTGGAGTAAAGTGGAGTGGAGTAGAGTAGAGTGGAGTGGAGTGGAATGCAGTGGAGTGGATTGGAGAGGAGTGGAATGCAGTGGAGTGGAGTGGAGTGGAGTGGATTGGAGTGGAGTGGAGTGGAGTGGAGTGGAGTGGAGTTGAATGCAGTGGAGTGGAGTGGAGTGGAGTGGAGTGGAGTGGAGTGGAGTGGAGAGGAGTGCAATGCAGTGCAGAGGAGTGGAATGCATTCCAGAGGAGTGGAGTGGAGTGGAGTGGAGTGGAGTGGAGTGGAGTGGAGTGGAGTGGAGTGGAGTGGAGTGGAGTGGAGTGGAGTGGAGTGGAGTGGAATGCAGTGGAGTGGAATGCAGTGCAGTGGAGTGGAATGCAGTGGAGTGGAGTGGAATGCAGTGGAGTGGAGAGTAGTGGAATGCAGTGCAGTGGAGAGGAATGCAGTGCAGTGAAGTGGAGTGGAGTGGAATGCAGTGGAGTGGACAGGAGTGGAGTGGAGTGGTTTGGAGTGGATTTGAATGCTGTGAAGTGGAGTGGAGTGGAGTGGAGTGGAGTGGAGTGGAGTGGAGTGGAGTGGAGTGGAATGCAGTGGAGTGGAGTGGAGTGAAGTGGAATGCAGTGGAATATAGTGGAGTGGAGTGGAGTGGAGTGGAGTGAAATGCAGTGGAGTGGAGTGGAGTGGTGTGGAGTGGATTTGAATGCAGTGGAGTGGAGTGGAGTGGAGTTGAGTGGAGTGGAGTGGAGTGGAGTCGAGTGGAGTGGAGTGGAGTGGAGTAGAGTGGAGTGGAGTGGAGTGCAATGCAGTGGAGTGGAATGCAGAGGAGTGGATTGGAGAGGAGTGGAATGCAATGCATTGGAGTGGAATGCAGAGGAGTGGAGTAGAGTGGAATGCAGTGGAATGCAGTGGAGTGCAGTGGAGTGGAGAGGTGTGGAATGCAGTGGAGTGGAGTGGAGTGGAGTGGAGTGGAGTGGAGTGGAGTGGAGTGGAGTGGAGTGGAGTGGAGTGGAGTGGAGTGGAGAGGAGTGGAATTCAATGCAGTGGAGTGGAATGCAGTGCAGTGAAGTGGAGTGGAGTGGAATGCAGTGGAGTGGAGTAGAATGCAGTGGAGTGGAGAGGAGTGGAATGCAGTGGAGTGGAGTGGAGTGGAGTGGAGAGGAATGCAGTGAAATGCTGTGGAGTGCAGTGGAGAGGAGTGGAATGCAATGCATTGGAGTGGAATTCAGTGGAGAGGAGTGGAGTGGAGTGGAATGCAGTGGAATGCAGTGGAGTGCAGTGGTGTGGAGAGGAGTGGAGTGGAGTGGAGTGGAGTGGAGTGGAGTGGAGTGCAATGCAGATGAGTGGAATGCAGTGTAGAGGAATGCAGTGTAGTGGATTGGAGAGGAGTGGAATGCAATGCATTGGAGTGGAATGCAGTGGAGTGCAGTGGAGTGGAGTGGAGTGGAGTGGAGTGGAGTGGAGTGGAGTGGAGTGGAGTGGAGTGGAGTGGAGTGGAGAGGAGTGGAATGCAATGCAGTGGAGTGCAATGCAGTGCAGTGATGTGGAGTGGAGTGGAATGCAGTGGAGTGGAGAGGAGTGGAATGCAGTGGAGTGGAGAAAAGTGGAGTGGAGTGGAGTGGAGTGGAGTGGAGTGGAGTGGAGTGGAGTGGAGTGGAGTGGAGTGGAGTTGAATGCAGTGGAGTTGAGTGGAGTGGAGTGGAATGCGGTGGACTGGAGTGGAGTGGAGTGGAGTGGAGTGGAGTGAAGTGGTGTGGAGTGGATTTGAATGCAGTGGAGTGGAGTGGAGTGGAGTGGAGTGGAGTGGAGTGGAGTGGAGTGGAGTGGAGTGGAGTGGAGTGGAGTGGAGTGGAGTGGAGTGGAGAGGAGTGGAGTTGAATGCAGTGGAGTGGAGTGGAGAGGAGTGTAATACAGTGCAGAGGAGTGGAATGCAGTGCAGAGGAGTGGAGTGGAGTGGAGTGGAGTGGAGTGGAGTGGAGTGGAGTGGAGTGGAGTGGAGTAAAGTGGAGTGGAGTAGAGTAGAGTGGAGTGGAGTGGAATGCAGTGGAGTGGATTGGAGAGGAGTGGAATGCAGTGGAGTGGAGTGGATTGGAGTGGAGTGGAGTGGAGTGGAGTGGAGTGGAGTTGAATGCAGTGGAGTGGAGTGGAGTGGAGTGGAGTGGAGTGGAGTGGAGAGGAGTGCAATGCAGTGCAGAGGAGTGGAATGCATTCCAGAGGAGTGGAGTGGAGTGGAGTGGAGTGGAGTGGAGTGGAGTGGAGTGGAGTGGAGTGGAGTGGAGTGGAGTGGAGTGGAGTGGAGTGGAGTGGAGTGGAGTGGAGTGGAGTGGAGTGGAGTGGAATGCAGTGGAGTGGAATGCAGTGGAGTGGAGTGGAAAACTGAGCAATGAAGTGGAGTGGAGTGGAATGCAGTGGAGTGGAGAGGAGTGGAATGCAGTGCAGTGTAGTGGAATGCAGTGCAGTGAAGTGGAATGGAGTGGAATGCAGTGGAGTGGAGAGGAGCAAAGTGGAGTGGAGTGGAGTGGAGTGGAGTGGAATGCAGTGGAGTGGAGTGGAGTGGAATGCTGTGCAGTGAAGTGGAGTGGAGTGGAATGTAGTGGAGTGGAGAAGAGTGGAATGCAGTGCAGTGGAGTGGAATGCAGTGCAGTGAAGTGGAGTGGAGTGGAATGCAATGGAGTGGAGTGGCGTGGAGAGGAGTGGAATGCAGTGCAGTGGAGTGGAGTGGAGTGGAGTGGAATGCAGTGGAGTGGAGTGGAGTGGAGTGGAGTGGAGTGGAGTGGAGTGGAGTGGAGTGGAGTGGAGTGGAATGTAGTGGAGTGGAGAAGAGTGGAATGCAGTGCAGTGGAGTGGAATGCAGTGCAGTGAAGTGGAGTGGAGTGGAATGCAGTGGAGTGGAGAGGAGTGGAATGCAGTGCAGTGGAGTGGAATGCAGTGCAGTGGAGTGGAGAGGAGTGGAATGCAGTGGAGTGGAGTGGAGTGGAGTGGAGTGGAGTGGAGTGGAGTGGAATGCAGTGGAGTGGAGTGGAGTGGAGTGGAGTGGAGTGGAGTGGAGTGGAGTGGAGTGGAGTGGAGTGGAGTGGAGTGGAGTAGAGTGGAGTGGAAAGGAGTGGAATGCTGTGGAGTGGAGTGGAGAGGAGTGGAGTGGAGTAGAGTGGAGTGGAGTGGAGTGGAGTGGAGTGGAGTGGAGTGGAGTGGAGTGGAGTGGAGTGGAGTGGAGTGGAGTGGAGTGGAGTGGAGAGGAGTGGAATGCAGTGCAGTGGAGTGGAGAGGAGTGGAGTGGAGTGGAGTAGAGTGGAGTGGAGTGGAGTGGAGTGGAGTGGAGTGGAGTGGAGTGGAGTGGAGTGGAGTGGAGTGGAGTGGAGTGGAGAGGAGTGGAATGCAGTGCAGTGGAGTGGAATGCAGTGGAGTGGAGTGGAATGCAGTGGAGTGGAGAGTAGTGGAATGCAGTGCAGTGGTGAGGAATGCAGTGCAGTGAAGTGGAGTGGAGTGGAATGCAGTGGAGTTGACAGGAGTGGAGTGGAGTGGTTTGGAGTGGATTTGAATGCTGTGGAGTGGAATGCAGTGGAATGCAGTGGAGTGGAGTGGATTGGAGTGGAGTGGAGTGGAGTGGAGTGGAGTGGAGTGGAGTGGAGTGGAGTGGAGTGGAGTGGAATGTAGTGGAGTGGAGAAGAGTGGAATGCAGTGCAGTGGAGTGGAATGCAGTGCAGTGAAGTGGAGTGGAGTGGAATGCAGTGGAGTGGAGAGGAGTGGAATGCAGTGCAGTGGAGTGGAATGCAGTGCAGTGGAGTGGAGTGGAGTGGAGTGGAGTGGAATGCAGTGGAGTGGAATGCAGTGCAGTGGAGTGGATTTGAATGCAGGGGAGTGGAGTGGAGTGGAGTGGAGTGGAGTGGAGTGGAGTGGAGTGGAGTGGAGTGGAGTGGAGTGGAGTGGAGTGGAGTGGAGTGGAGTGGAGTGGAGTGGAGTGGAGTGGAGTAGAGTGGAGTGGAAAGGAGTGGAATGCTGTGGAGTGGAGTGGAGAGGAGTGGAGTGGAGTAGAGTGGAGTGGAGTGGAGTGGAGTGGAGTGGAGTGGAGTGGAGTGGAGAGGAGTGGAGTGGAGAGGAGTGGAATGCAGTGCAGTGGAGTGGAGAGGAGTGGAGTGGAGTGGAGTAGAGTGGAGTGGAGTGGAGTGGAGTGGAGTGGAGTGGAGTGGAGTGGAGTGGAGTGGAGTTGAGTGGAGTGGAGTGGAGAGGAGTGGAATGCAGTGCAGTGGAGTGGAGTGGAATGCAGTGGAGTGGAGAGTAGTGGAATGCAGTGCAGTGGTGAGGAATGCAGTGCAGTGAAGTGGAGTGGAGTGGAATGCAGTGGAGTGGACAGGAGTGGAGTGGAGTGGTTTGGAGTGGATTTGAATGCTGTGGAGTGGAGTAGAGTGGAGTGGAGTGGAGTGGAGTGGAGTGGAGTGGAGTGGAGTGGAGTGGAGTGGAATGCAGTGGAGTGGAGTGGAGTGGAGTGGAATGCAGTGGAATATAGTGGAGTGGAGTGGAGTGGAGTGGAGTGGAGTGGAGTGAAATGCAGTGGAGTGGAGTGGAGTGGTGTGGAGTGGATTTGAATGCAGTGGAGTGGAGTGGAGTGGAGTGGAGTGGAGTGGAGTGGAGTGGAGTCGAGTGGAGTGGAGTGGAGTGGAGTGGAGTAGAGTGGAGTGGAGTGGAGTGCAATGCAGTGGAGTGGAATGCAGAGGAGTGCATTTGAGAGGAGTGGAATGCAATGCATTGGAGTGGAATGCAGAGGAGTGGAGTGGAGTGGAATGCAGTGGAATGCAGTGGAGTGCAGTGGAGTGGAGAGGAGTGGAATGCAGTGGAGTGGAGTGGAGTGGAGTGGAGTGGAGTGGAGTGGAGTGGAGTGGAGTGGAGTGGAGTGGAGTGGAGAGGAGTGGAATTCAATGCAGTGGAGTGGAATGCAGTGCAGTGAAGTGGAGTGGAGTGGAATGCAGTGGAGTGGAGTAGAATGCAGTGGAGTGGAGAGGAGTGGAATGCAGTGGAGTGGAGTGGAGTGGAGTGGAGAGGAATGCAGTGAAATGCTGTGGAGTGCAGTGGAGAGGAGTGGAATGCAATGCATTGGAGTGGAGTAGAGTGGAGTGGAGTGGAGTGGAGTGGAGTGGAGTGGAGTGGAGTGGAGTGGAGTGGAGTGGAATGCAGTGGAGTGGAGTGGAGTGGAGTGGAATGCAGTGGAATATAGTGGAGTGGAGTGGAGTGGAGTGGAGTGGAGTGGAGTGAAATGCAGTGGAGTGGAGTGGAGTGGTGTGGAGTGGATTTGAATGCAGTGGAGTGGAGTGGAGTGGAGTGGAGTGGAGTGGAGTGGAGTGGAGTCGAGTGGAGTGGAGTGGAGTGGAGTGGAGTAGAGTGGAGTGGAGTGGAGTGCAATGCAGTGGAGTGGAATGCAGAGGAGTGGATTTGAGAGGAGTGGAATGCAATGCATTGGAGTGGAATGCAGAGGAGTGGAGTGGAGTGGAATGCAGTGGAATGCAGTGGAGTGCAGTGGAGTGGAGAGGAGTGGAATGCAGTGGAGTGGAGTGGAGTGGAGTGGAGTGGAGTGGAGTGGAGTGGAGTGGAGTGGAGTGGAGTGGAGTGGAGTGGAGTGGAGAGGAGTGGAATTCAATGCAGTGGAGTGGAATGCAGTGCAGTGAAGTGGAGTGGAGTGGAATGCAGTGGAGTGGAGTAGAATGCAGTGGAGTGGAGAGGAGTGGAATGCAGTGGAGTGGAGTGGAGTGGAGTGGAGAGGAATGCAGTGAAATGCTGTGGAGTGCAGTGGAGAGGAGTGGAATGCAATGCATTGGAGTGGAATTCAGTGGAGAGGAGTGGAGTGGAGTGGAATGCAGTGGAATGCAGTGGAGTGCAGTGGTGTGGAGAGGAGTGGAGTGGAGTGGAGTGGAGTGGAGTGGAGTGGAGTGGAGTGGAGTGGAGTGGAGTGGAGTGCAATGCAGATGAGTGGAATGCAGTGTAGAGGAATGCAGTGTAGTGGATTGGAGAGGAGTGGAATGCAATGCATTGGAGTGGAATGCAGTGGAGTGCAGTGGAGTGGAGTGGAGTGGAGTGGAGTGGAGTGGAGTGGAGTGGAGTGGAGTGGAGTGGAGTGAAGTGGAGAGGAGTGGAATGCAGTGGAATGGAGTGGAGTGGAGTGGAGTGGAATGCAGTGGAATGGAGTGGAGTGGAGTGGAGTGGAGTGGAATGTAGTGGAGTGGAGAGGAGTGGAATGCAGTGGAGAGGAGTGGAGAGGAGTGGAGTGGAGTGGAGTAGAGTGGAGTGGAGTGGAGTTGAGTGGAGTGGAGTGGAGTGGAGTGGAGTGGAGAGGAGAGGGGAGGAGAGGAATGCAGAGCAGTGGAGTGGAATGCAGTGGAGTGGAGAGGAGTGGAATGCGGTGCAGTGGAGTGGAATAGAGTGCAGTGAAGTGGAGTGGAGTGGAATGCAGTGGAGTGGAGAGAAGTGGTGCGAAGAGGTTTGGAGTGGATTTGAATGCAGTGGAGTGGAGTGGAGTGGAGTGGAATGCAGTGGAGTGGAGTGGAGTGGAATGCAGTTAAGTGGAGTGGAATAGAATGCAGTGAAGTGGAGTGGAGTGGAATGCAGTGGACTGGAGAGAAGTGGAGCGAAGAGGTTTGGAGTGGATTTGAATGCAGTGGAGTGGAGTGGAGTGGAGTGGAGTGGAGTGGAATGCAGTGGAGTGGAGTGGAGTGGAATGCAGTTAAGTGGAGTGGAATAGAATGCAGTGAAGTGGAGTGGAGTGGAATGCAGTGGACTGGAGAGAAGTGGAGCGAAGAGGTTTGGAGTGGATTTGAATGCAGTGGAGTGGAGTGGAGTGGAGTGGAGTGGAGTGGAGTGGAGTGGAGTGGAATGCAGTGGAGTGGAGTGGAGTGGAATGCAGTTAAGTGGAGTGGAGTGGAGTGGAGTTGAGTGAAGTGGAGTGGAGTGGAGTGGAGTGGAGTGGAGTGGAGTGGAGTGGAGTGGAGTGGAGTTGAATGCAGTGGAGTTGAGTGGAGTGGAGTGGAATGCGGTGGACTGGAGTGGAGTGGAGTGGAGTGGAGTGGAGTGGAGTGGAGTGGAGTGGAGTGGAGTGGAGTTGAATGCAGTGGAGTTGAGTGGAGTGGAGTGGAACGCGGTGGAGTGGAGTGGAGTGGAGTGGAGTGGAGTGGAGTGGAGTGAAGTGGAGTGGAGTGGAGTGGAGTGGAAAGGAGTGGAATGCTGTGGAGTGGAGTGGAGAGGAGTGGAGTGGAGTAGAGTGGAGTGGAGTGGAGTGGAGTGGAGTGGAGTGGAGTGGAGTGGAGTGGAGTGGAGTGGAGTGGAGTGGAGTGGAGTGGAATGCAGTGGAGTGGAGTGGAGAGGAGTGGAGTGGAGTAGAGTGGAGTGGAGTGGAGTGGAGTGGAGTGGAGTGGAGTGGAGTGGAGTGGAGTGGAGTGGAGTGGAGTGGAGTGGAGTGGAGAGGAGTGGAATGCAGTGCAGTGGAGTGGAATGCAGTGGAGTGGAGTGGAATGCAGTGGAGTGGAGAGTAGTGGAATGCAGTGCAGTGGTGAGGAATGCAGTGCAGTGAAGTGGAGTGGAGTGGAATGCAGTGGAGTGGACAGGAGTGGAGTGGAGTGGTTTGGAGTGGATTTGAATGCTGTGGAGTGGAGTGGAGTGGAGTGGAGTGGAGTGGAGTGGAGTGGAGTGGAGTGGAGTGGAGTGGAGTGGAGTGGAGTGGAGTGGAATGCAGTGGAGTGGACAGGAGTGGAGTGGAGTGGTTTGGAGTGGATTTGAATGCAGTGGAGTGGAGTGGAGTGGAGTGGAGTGGAGTGGAGTGGAGTGGAGTGGAGTGGAGTGGAGTGGAGTGGAGTGGAGTGGAATGCAGTGGAGTGGAGTGGAGTGGAATGCAGTGCAGTGGAGTGGAGTGGAGTGGAATGCAGTGGAGTGGAGTGGAGTGGAGTGGAATGCAGTGGAGTGGAGTGGAGTGGTGTGGAGTTGAATGGAGTGGAGTGGAGTGGAGTGGAGTGGAGTGGAGTGGAGTGGAGTGGAGTGGAGTGGAGTGGAGTGGAGTGGAGTGGAGTTGAATGCAGTGGAGTGGAGTGGAGTGGAGGGGAGTGGAGTGGAGTGGAATGCAGTGGAGTGGAGAGGAGTGGAATGCAGTGGAGTGGAGTGGAGAGGAGTGGAGTGGAGTGGAGTAGAGTGGAGTGGAGTGGAGTGGAGTGGAGTGGAGTGGAGTGGAGTGGAGTGGAGTGGAGTGGAGTGGAGTGGAATGCAGTGGAGTGGAGTGGAGAGGAGTGGAATGCAGTGCAGTGGAGTGGAATGCAGTGGAGTGGAGTGGAATGCAGTGGAGTGGAGAGTAGTGGAATGCAGTGCAGTGGTGAGGAATGCAGTGCAGTGAAGTGGAGTGGAGTGGAATGCAGTGGAGTGGACAGGAGTGGAGTGGAGTGGTTTGGAGTGGATTTGAATGTTGTGGAGTGGAGTGGAGTGGAGTGGAGTGGAGTGGAGTGGAGTGGAGTGGAGTGGAGTGGAGTGGAGTGGAGTGGAGTGGAGTGGAATGCAGTGGAGTGGACAGGAGTGGAGTGGAGTGGTTTGGAGTGGATTTGAATGCAGTGGAGTGGAGTGGAGTGGAGTGGAGTGGAGTGGAGTGGAGTGGAGTGGAGTGGAGTGGAGTGGAGTGGAGTGGAGTGGAGTGGAGTGGAATGCAGTGGAGTGGAGTGG
The DNA here is from genome assembly GCF_038088225.1 of Cyrtonyx montezumae. Classification (NCBI taxonomy): domain Eukaryota; kingdom Metazoa; phylum Chordata; class Aves; order Galliformes; family Odontophoridae; genus Cyrtonyx; species Cyrtonyx montezumae. The sequence goes on along the minus strand of NW_027072099.1, from coordinate 64,668 downwards.
AGTGGAATGCAGTGCAGTGGAGTGGAGTGGAGTGGAATGCAGTGGAGTGGAGTGGAGTGGAGTGGAATGCAGTGGAGTGGAGTGGAGTGGTGTGGAGTTGAATGGAGTGGAGTGGAGTGGAGTGGAGTGGAGTGGAGTGGAGTGGAGTGGAGTGGAGTGGAGTGGAGTGGAGAGGAGTGGAATGCAGTGCAGTGGAGTGGAATGCAGTGGAGTGGAGTGGAATGCAGTGGAGTGGAGAGTAGTGGAATGCAGTGCAGTGGTGAGGAATGCAGTGCAGTGAAGTGGAGTGGAGTGGAATGCAGTGGAGTGGACAGGAGTGGAGTGGAGTGGTTTGGAGTGGATTTGAATGCTGTGGAGTGGAGTGGAGTGGAGTGGAGTGGAGTGGAGTGGAGTGGAGTGGAGTGGAGTGGAGTGGAGTGGAATGCAGTGGAGTGGACAGGAGTGGAGTGGAGTGGTTTGGAGTGGATTTGAATGCAGTGGAGTGGAGTGGAGTGGAGTGGAGTGGAGTGGAGTGGAGTGGAGTGGAGTGGAGTGGAGTGGAGTGGAATGCAGTGGAGTGGAGTGGAGTGGAATGCAGTGCAGTGGAGTGGAGTGGAGTGGAATGCAGTGGAGTGGAGTGGAGTGGAGTGGAATGCAGTGGAATGGAGTGGAGTGGTGGGGAGTTGAATGGAGTGGAGTGGAGTGGAGTGGAGTGGAGTGGAGTGGAGTGGAGTGGAGTGGAGTGGAGTGGAGTGGAGTGGAGTGGAGTAGAGTGGAGTGGAGTGGAGTTGAATGCAGTGGAGTGGAGTGGAGTGGAGGGGAGTGGAGTGGAGTGGAATGCAGTGGAGTGGAGAGGAGTGGAATGCAGTGGAGTGGAGTGGAGAGGAGTGGAGTGGAGTGGAGAGGAGTGGAGTGGAGTGGAGTGGAGTGGAGTGGAGTGGAGTGGAGTGGAGTGGAGTGGAGTGGAGTGGAGTGGAGTGGAGTGGAGTGGAGAGGAGTGGAATGCAGTGCAGTGGAGTGGAATGCAGTGGAGTGGAGTGGAATGCAGTGGAGTGGAGAGTAGTGGAATGCAGTGCAGTGGTGAGGAATGCAGTGCTGTGAAGTGGAGTGGAGTGGAATGCAGTGGAGTGGACAGGAGTGGAGTGGAGTGGTTTGGAGTGGATTTGAATGTTGTGGAGTGGAGTGGAGTGGAGTGGAGTGGAGTGGAGTGGAGTGGAATGCAGTGGAGTGGACAGGAGTGGAGTGGAGTGGTTTGGAGTGGATTTGAATGCAGTGGAGTGGAGTGGAGTGGAGTGGAGTGGAGTGGAGTGGAGTGGAGTGGAGTGGAGTGGAGTGGAGTGGAGTGGAGTGGAGTGGAGTGGAATGCAGTGGAGTGGAGTGGAGTGGAATGCAGTGCAGTGGAGTGGAGTGGAGTGGAATGCAGTGGAGTGGAGTGGAGTGGAGTGGAATGCAGTGGAGTGGAGTGGAGTGGAGTGGAGTGGAGTGGAATGCAGTGGAGTGGAGTGGAGTGGAGTGGAATGCAGTGGAGTGGAGTGGAGTGGAGTGGAGTGGAGTGGAGTGGAGTGGAGTGGAGTGGAGTGGAGTGGAGTGGAATGCAGTGCAGTGGAGTGGAATGCAGTGGAGTGGAGTGGAGTGGAGAGTAGTGGAATGCAGTGCAGTGGAGTGGAGTGGTGTGGAATGCAGTGGAGTGGAGTGGAGTGGAGTGGAATGCAGTGGAGTGGAGTGGAGTGGAGAGGAGAAAAGTTGAATGCAGTGGAGTGGAGTGGAGTTAAGTGGAGTGGAGTGGAGTGGAGTGGAGTGGAGTGGAGTGGAGTTGAATGCAGTGGAGTGGAGTGGAGTGGAGTGGAGTGGAGTGGAGTGGAGTGGAGTGGAGTGGAGTGGAGTGGAGTGGAGTGGAGTGGAGTGGAGTGGAGTTGAGTGGAGTGGATTTGAATGCAGTGGAGTGGAGTGGAGTGGAGTGGAATGCAGTGGAGTGGAGAGGAGTGGAATGCAGTGGAGAGGAGTGGAGAGGAGTGGAGTGGAGTGGAGTAGAGTGGAGTGGAGTGGAGTGGAGTGGAGTGGAATGCAGTGGAGTGGAGAGAAGTGGAGCGAAGAGGTTTGGAGTGGATTTGAATGCAGTGGAGTGGAGTGGAGTGGAGTGGAATGCAGTGGAGTGGAGTGGAGTGGAATGCAGTGGAGTGGAGTGGAGTGGAATGCAGTGGAGTGGAGTGGAGTGGAGTGGAGTGGAGTGGAGTGGAGTGGAGTGGAGTGGAGTGGAGTGGAGTGGAGTTGAATTCATTGGAGTTGAGTGGAGTGGAGTGGAATGCGGTGGACTGGAGTGGAGTGGAGTGGAGTGGAGTGAAGTGGTGTGGAGTGGATTTGAATGCAGTGGAGTGGAGTGGAGTGGAGTGGAGTGGAGTGGAGTGGAGTCGAGTGGAGTGGAGTGGAGAGGACTGGAGTTGAATGCAGTGGAGTGGAGTGGAGTGGAGTGGAGTGGAGAGGACTGCAATGCAGTGCAGAGGAGTGGAATGCAGTGCAGAGGAGTGGAGTGGAGTGGAGTGGAGTGGAGTGGAGTGGAGTGGAGTGGAGTGGAGTGGAGTGGTGTGGAGTGGAGTGGAGGAGAGTGGAGTGGAGAGGACTGGAGTTGAATGCAGTGGAGTGGAGTGGAGTGGAGTGGAGTGGAGAGGACTGCAATGCAGTGCAGAGGAGTGGAATGCAGTGCAGAGGAGTGGAGTGGAGTGGAGTGGAGTGGAGTGGAGTGGAGTGGAGTGGTGTAAAGTGGAGTGGATTGGAGAGGAGTGGAGTGGAGTGGAGTGGAGTGGAGTGGAGTGGAGTGGAGTGGAGCGGAGTGGAGTGGAGTGGAGTGGAGTTGAATGCAGTGGAGTGGAGTGGAGTGGAGTGGAGTGGAGTGGAGTGGAGTGGAGTGGAGTGGAGTGGAGTGGAGTGGAGTGGAGTGGAGTGGAGTGGAGTGGAGTGGAGAGGACTGGAGTTGAATGCAGTGGAGTGGAGTGGAGTGGAGTGGAGTGGAGTGGAGTGGAGTGGAGTGGAGTGGAGAGGACTGCAATGCAGTGCAGAGGAGTGGAATGCAGTGCAGAGGAGTGGAGTGGAGTGGAGTGGAGTGGAGTGTAGTGGAGTGGAGTGGAGTTGAGTGGAGTGGAGTAAAGTGGAGTGGATTGGAGAGGAGTGGAAGCAGTGGAGTGGAGTGGAGTGGAGTGGAGTGGAGTGGAGTGGAGAGGAGTGGAGTTGAATGCAGTGGAGTGGAGTGGAGTGGAGTGGAGTGGAGTGGAGTAGAGTGGAGTGGAGTGGAGTGGAGTGGAGTGGAGTGGAGTGGAGTGGAGTGGAGTGGAGTGGAGTGGAGTGGAATGGAGTGGAGTGGAGTGGAGAGGAGTGCAATGCAGTGCAGAGGAGTGGAATGCAGTGCAGAGGAGTGGAGTGGAGTGGAGTGGAGTGGAGTGGAATGGAGTGGAATGCAGTTAAGTGGAGTGGAAATCTGTGCAATGAAGTGGAGTGGAGTGGAATGCAGTGGAGTGGAGAGGAGTGGAATGCAGTGCAGTGTAGTGGAATGCAGTGCAGTGAAGTGGAATGGAGTGGAATGCAATGGAGTGGAGAGGAGCAAAGTGGAGTGGAGAGGAGCAAAGTGGAGTGGAGAGGAGTGGAGTGGAGTGGAGTGGAGTGGAGTGGAGTGGAGTGGAGTGGAGTGGAGTGGAGTGGAGTGGAGTGGAATGCAGTGGAGTGGAGTGGAGTGGAATGCTGTGCAGTGAAGTGGAGTGGAGTTGAATGTAGTGGAGTGGAGAAGAGTGGAATGCAGTGCAGTGGAGTGGAATGCAGTGCAGTGAAGTGGAGTGGAGTGGAATGCAATGGAGTGGAGTGGCGTGGAGAGGAGTGGAATGCAGTGCAGTGGAGTAGAGTGGAGTGGAGTGGAATGCAGTGGAATGCAGTGGAGTGGAGTGGAGTGGAGTGGAGTGAAGTGGAGTGGAGTGGAGTGGAGTAGAGTGGAGTGGAGTGGAGTGGAGTGGAGTGGAGTGGAGTGGAGTGGAGTGGAGTGGAGTGGAGTGGAGTGGAATGCAGTGGAGTGGAGAGGAGTGGAATGCAGTTGAGTGGAGTGGAGAGGAGTGGAGTGGAATGGAGTACAGTGGAGTGGAGTGGAGTGGAGTGGCGTGGAGTGGAATGCAGTGGAGTGGAGTGGAATGCTGTGCAGTGAAGTGGAGTGGAGTTGAATGTAGTGGAGTGGAGAAGAGTGGAATGCAGTGCAGTGGAGTGGAATGCAGTGCAGTGAAGTGGAGTGGAGTGGAATGCAGTGGAGTGGAGAGGAGTGGAATGCAGTGGAGTGGAGTGGAGAGGAGTGGAGTGGAATGGAGTAGAGTGGAGTGGAGTGGAGTGGAGTGGAGTGGAGTGGAATGCAGTGGAGTGGAGTGGAATGCAGTGAAGTGGAGTGGAATACAGTGGAATGCAGTGGAGTGGAGAGTAGTGGAATGCAGTGCAGTGGAGTGGAATGCAGTGGAGTGGAGTGGAGTGGAGTGGAGTGGAGTTGAATGCAGTGGAGTGGAGTGGAGAGTAGTGGAATGCAGTGCAGTGGAGTGGAGTGGAGTGGAATGCAGTGGAGTGGAGTGGAGTGGAGTGGAATGCAGTAGAGTGGAGTGGAGTGGAGTGGAGTTGAATGCAGTGGAGTGGAGTGGAGTGGAGTGGAGTGGAGTGGAGTGGAGTGGAGTGGAGTGGAGTGGAGTGGAGTGGTGTGGAGTGGATTTGAATGCAGTGGAGTGGAGTGGAGTGGAGTGGAGTGGAGAGGAGAAAAGTTAAATGCAGTGGAGTGGAGTGGAGTGGAGTGGAGTGGAGTGGAGTGGAGTGGAGTGGAGTGGAGTGGAGTGGAGTGGAGTGGAGTGGAGTGGAGTGGAGTGGAGAGGAGTGGAGTGGAGTGGAGTGGAGTGGAGTGGAGTTGAATGCAGTGCAGTGGTGAGGAATGCAGTGCAGTGAGGTGGAGTGGAGTGGAATGCAGTGGAGTGGACAGGAGTGGAGTGGAGTGGTTTGGAGTGGATTTGAATGCAGTGGAGTGGAGTGGAGTGGAGTGGAGTGGAGTGGAGTGGAATGCAGTGGAGTGGACAGGAGTGGAGTGGAGTGGTTTGGAGTGGATTTGAATGCAGTGGAGTGGAGTGGAGTGGAGTGGAGTGGAGTGGAGTGGAGTGGAGTGGAATGCAGTGGAGTGGAGTGGAGTGGAATGCAGTGGAGTGGAGTGGAGTGGAGTGGAATGCAGTGGAGTGGAGTGGAGTGGAGTGGAGTGGAGTGGAGTGGAGTGGAGTGGAGTGGAGTGGAGTTGAATGCAGTGGAGTGGAGTGGAGTGGAGTGGAGTGGAGTGGAGTGGAGTGGAGTGGAGTGGAGTGGAGTGGAGTGGAGTGGAGTGGAGTGGAGTGGAGAGGAGTGGAATGCAGTGCAGTGGAGTGGAATGCAGTGCAGTGGAGTGGAATGCAGTGGAGTGGAGTGGAGTGGAGAGTAGTGGAATGCAGTGCAGTGGAGTGGAGTGGAGTGGAATGCAGTGGAGTGGAGTGGAGTGGAGTGGAATGCAGTGGAGTGGAGTGGAGTTGAATGCAGTGGAGTGGAGTGGAGTGGAGTGGAGTGGAGTGGAGTGGAGTGGAGTGGAGTGGAGTGGAGTGGAGTGGAGTGGAGTGGAGTGGACTGGAGTGGAGTGGAGTGGAGTAGAGTGGAGTGGAGTTGAATGCAGTGGAGTGGAGTGGAGTGGAGTGGAGTGGAGTGGAGTGGAGTGGAGTGGAGTGGAGTGGAGTGGAGTGGAGTGGAGTGGAGTGGAGTGTAATGCAGTGGAGTGGAGTGGAGTGGAATGCAGTGGAGTGGAGTGGAGTGGAGTGGAATGCAGTGGAGTGGAGTGGAGTGGAGTGGAGTGGAGTGGAGTTGAATGCAGTGGAGTGGAGTGGAGTGGAGTGGAGTGGAGTGGAGTGGAGTGGAGTGGAGTGGAGTGGAGTGGAGTGGAGTGGAGTGGAGTGGAGAGGAGTGGAGAGGAGTGGAATGCAGTGCAGTGGAGTGGAATGCAGTGCAGTGGAGTGGAATGCAGTGGAGTGGAGTGGAGTGGAGAGTAGTGGAATGCAGTGCAGTGGAGTGGAGTGGAATGCAGTGGAGTGGAGTGGAGTTGAGTGGAATGCAGTGGAGTGGAGTGGAGTGGAGTTGAATGCAGTGGAGTGGAGTGGAGTGGAGTGGAGTGGAGTGGAGTGGAGTGGAGTGGAGTGGAGTGGAGTGGAGTTGAGTGGAGTGGAGTGGAGTGGAGTGGAATGCAGTGGAGTGGAGAGAAGTGGAGCGAAGAGGTTTGGAGTGGATTTGAATGCAGTGGAGTGGAGTGGAGTGGAATGCAGTGGAGTGGAGTGGAGTGGAATGCAGTTAAGTGGAGTGGAATAGAGTGCAGTGAAGTGGAGTGGAGTGGAATGCAGTGGAGTGGAGAGAAGTGGAGCGAAGAGGTTTGGAGTGGAGTGGAATGCAGTGGAGTGGAGTGGAGTGGAGTGGAATGCAGTGGAGTGGAGTGGAGTGGAATGCAGTTAAGTGGAGTGGAGTGGAGTGGAGTGGAGTGGAGTGGAGTGGAGTGGAGTGGAGTGGAGTGGAGTGGAGTGGAGTGGAGTGGAATGCAGTGGAGTTGAGTGGAGTGGAGTGGAATGCGGTGGACTAGACTGGAGTGGAGTGGAGTGGAGTGGAGTGGAGTGGAGTGGAGTGGAGTGGAGTGGAGTGGAGTGGAGAGGAGTGGAATGCAGTGCAGTGGAGTGGAATGCAGTGGAGTGGAGTGGAATGCAGTGGAGTGGAGAGTAGTGGAATGCAGTGCAGTGGTGAGGAATGCAGTGCTGTGAAGTGGAGTGGAGTGGAATGCAGTGGAGTGGACAGGAGTGGAGTGGAGTGGTTTGGAGTGGATTTGAATGTTGTGGAGTGGAGTGGAGTGGAGTGGAGTGGAGTGGAGTGGAGTGGAGTGGAGTGGAGTGGAGTGGAGTGGAGTGGAGTGGAGTGGAGTGGAGTGGAGTGGAGTGGAATGCAGTGGAGTGGACAGGAGTGGAGTGGAGTGGTTTGGAGTGGATTTGAATGCAGTGGAGTGGAGTGGAGTGGAGTGGAGTGGAGTGGAGTGGAGTGGAGTGGAGTGGAGTGGAGTGGAGTGGAGTGGAATGCAGTGGAGTGGAGTGGAGTGGAATGCAGTGCAGTGGAGTGGAGTGGAGTGGAATGCAGTGGAGTGGAGTGGAGTGGAGTGGAGTGGAGTGGAATGCAGTGGAGTGGAGTGGAGTGGAGTGGAGTGGAATGCAGTGGAGTGGAGTGGAGTGGAGTGGAATGCAGTGGAGTGGAGTGGAGTGGAGTGGAGTGGAGTGGAGTGGAGTGGAGTGGAGTGGAATGCAGTGGAGTGGAGTGGAGTGGAGTGGAATGCAGTGCAGTGGAGTGGAATGCAGTGGAGTGGAGTGGAGTGGAGAGTAGTGGAATGCAGTGCAGTGGAGTGGAGTGGAATGCAGTGGAGTGGAGTGGAGTTGAGTGGAATGCAGTGGAGTGGAGTGGAGTGGAGTTGAATGCAGTGGAGTGGAGTGGAGTGGAGTGGAGTGGAGTGGAGTGGAGTGGAGTGGAGTGGAGTGGAGTGGAGTGGAGTGGAGTGGAGTGGAGTGGAGTGGAGTGGAATGCAGTGGAGTGGAGAGAAGTGGAGCGAAGAGGTTTGGAGTGGATTTGAATGCAGTGGAGTGGAGTGGAGTGGAATGCAGTGGAGTGGAGTGGAGTGGAATGCAGTTAAGTGGAGTGGAATAGAGTGCAGTGAAGTGGAGTGGAGTGGAATGCAGTGGAGTGGAGAGAAGTGGAGCGAAGAGGTTTGGAGTGGAGTGGAATGCAGTGGAGTGGAGTGGAGTGGAGTGGAATGCAGTGGAGTGGAGTGGAGTGGAATGCAGTTAAGTGGAGTGGAGTGGAGTGGAGTTGAGTGGAGTGGAGTGAAGTGGAGTGGAGTGGAGTGGAGTGGAGTGGAGTGGAGTGGAGTGGAGTGGAGTGGAGTGGAGTGGAGTGGAATGCAGTGGAGTTGAGTGGAGTGGAGTGGAATGCGGTGGACTGGAGTGGAGTGGAGTGGAGTGGAGTGGAGTGGAGTGGAGTGGAGTGGAGTGGAGTGGAGTGGAGTGGAGTGGAGTGGAGTGGAGAGGAGTGGAATGCAGTGCAGTGGAGTGGAATGCAGTGGAGTGGAGTGGAATGCAGTGGAGTGGAGAGTAGTGGAATGCAGTGCAGTGGTGAGGAATGCAGTGCTGTGAAGTGGAGTGGAGTGGAATGCAGTGGAGTGGACAGGAGTGGAGTGGAGTGGTTTGGAGTGGATTTGAATGTTGTGGAGTGGAGTGGAGTGGAGTGGAGTGGAGTGGAGTGGAGTGGAGTGGAGTGGAGTGGAGTGGAGTGGAGTGGAGTGGAGTGGAGTGGAGTGGAGTGGAGTGGAGTGGAATGCAGTGGAGTGGACAGGAGTGGAGTGGAGTGGTTTGGAGTGGATTTGAATGCAGTGGAGTGGAGTGGAGTGGAGTGGAGTGGAGTGGAGTGGAGTGGAGTGGAGTGGAGTGGAGTGGAGTGGAGTGGAGTGGAGTGGAGTGGAATGCAGTGGAGTGGAGTGGAGTGGAATGCAGTGCAGTGGAGTGGAGTGGAGTGGAATGCAGTGGAGTGGAGTGGAGTGGAGTGGAATGCAGTGGAGTGGAGTGGAGTGGAGTGGAATGCAGTGGAGTGGAGTGGAGTGGAGTGGAATGCAGTGGAGTGGAGTGGAGTGGAGTGGAGTGGAATGCAGTGGAGTGGAGTGGAGTGGAGTGGAATGCAGTGGAGTGGAGTGGAGTGGAGTGGAGTGGTTGAGTGGAGTGGAGTGGAGTGGAGTGGAGTGGAGTGGAGAGGAGTGGAATGCAGTGCAGTGGAGTGGAATGCAGTGGAGTGGAGTGGAGTGGAGAGTAGTGGAATGCAGTGCAGTGGAGTGGAGTGGTGTGGAATGCAGTGGAGTGGAGTGGAGTGGAGTGGAATGCAGTGGAGTGGAGTGGAGTGGAGTGGAGTGGAGAGGAGAAAAGTTGAATGCAGTGGAGTGGAGTGGAGTGGAGTGGAGTGGAGTGGAGTGGAGTTGAATGCAGTGGAGTGGAGTGGAGTGGAGTGGAGTGGAGTGGAGTGGAGTGGAGTGGAGTGGAGTTGAGTGGAGTGGATTTGAATGCAGTGGAGTGGAGTGGAGTGGAGTGGAGTGGAATGCAGTGGAGTGGAGAGGAGTGGAATGCAGTGGAGAGGAGTGGAGAGGAGTGGAGTGGAGTGGAGTAGAGTGGAGTGGAGTGGAGTGGAGTGGAGTGGAGCGGAGAGGAGAGGAGAGGAATGCAGTGCAGTGGAGTGGAATGCAGTGGAGTGGAGAGGAGTGGAATGCGGTGCAGTGGAGTGGAATGCAGTGCAGTGAAGTGGAGTGGAGTGGAATGCAGTGGAGTGGAGAGAAGTGGACCGAAGAGGTTTGGAGTGGATTTGAATGCAGTGGAGTGGAGTGGAGTGGAGTGGAGTGGAGTGGAATGCAGTGGAGTGGAGTGGAGTGGAATGCAGTGGAGTGGAGTGGAGTGGAGTGGAGTGGAGTGGAGTGGAGTGGAGTGGAGTGGAGTGGAGTTGAATTCAGTGGAGTTGAGTGGAGTGGAGTGGAATGCGGTGGACTGGAGTGGAGTGGAGTGGAGTGGAGTGAAGTGGTGTGGAGTGGATTTGAATGCAGTGGAGTGGAGTGGAGTGGAGTGGAGTGGAGTGGAGTGGAGTGGATTGGAGTGGAGTGGAGTGGAGTGGAGTGGAGAGGACTGGAGTTGAATGCAGTGGAGTGGAGTGGAGTGGAGTGGAGTGGAGAGGACTGGAGTTGAATGCAGTGGAGTGGAGTGGAGTGGAGTGGAGTGGAGAGGACTGCAATGCAGTGCAGAGGAGTGGAATGCAGTGCAGAGGAGTGGAGTGGAGTGGAGTGGAGTGGAGTGGAGTGGAGTGGAGTGGAGTGGAGTGGAGTGGAGTGGAGTGGAGTGGAGTGGAGTGGAGTGGTGTGGAGTGGAGTGGAGGAGAGTGGAGTGGAGAGGACTGGAGTTGAATGCAGTGGAGTGGAGTGGAGTGGAGTGGAGTGGAGAGGACTGCAATGCAGTGCAGAGGAGTGGAATGCAGTGCAGAGGAGTGGAGTGGAGTGGAGTGGAGTGGAGAGGACTGGAGTTGAATGCAGTGGAGTGGAGTGGAGTGGAGTGGAGTGGAGAGGACTGCAATGCAGTGCAGAGGAGTGGAATGCAGTGCAGAGGAGTGGAGTGGAGTGGAGTGGAGTGGAGTGGAGTGGAGTGGAGTGGAGTGGAGTGGAGAGGACTGCAATGCAGTGCAGAGGAGTGGAATGCAGTGCAGAGGAGTGGAGTGGAGTGGAGTGGAGTGGAGTGGAGTGGAGTGGAGTGGAGTGGAGTGGAGTGGAGTGGAGTGGTGTGGAGTGGAGTGGAGGAGAGTGGAGTGGAGAGGACTGGAGTTGAATGCAGTGGAGTGGAGTGGAGTGGAGTGGAGTGGAGTGGAGAGGACTGCAATGCAGTGCAGAGGAGTGGAATGCAGTGCAGAGGAGTGGAGTGGAGTGGAGTGGAGTGGAGTGGAGTGGAGTGGAGTGGAGAGGACTGGAGTTGAATGCAGTGGAGTGGAGTGGAGTGGAGTGGAGTGGAGTGGAGAGGACTGCAATGCAGTGCAGAGGAGTGGAATGCAGTGCAGAGGAGTGGAGTGGAGTGGAGTGGAGTGGAGTGGAGTGGAGTGGAGTGGAGTGGAGTGGAGTGGAGTGGAGTGGAGTAAAGTGGAGTGGATTGGAGAGGAGTGGAGTGGAGTGGAGTGGAGTGGAGTGGAGTGGAGTGGAGTGGAGTGGAGTGGAGCGGAGTGGAGTGGAGTGGAGAGGAGTGGAGTTGAATGCAGTGGAGTGGAGTGGAGTGGAGTGGAGTGGAGTGGAGTGGAGTGGAGTGGAGTGGAGTGGAGTGGAGTGGAGTGGAGTGGAGAGGAATGGAGTTGAATGCAGTGGAGTGGAGTGGAGTGGAGTGGAGTGGAGTGGAGTGGAGAGGACTGCAATGCAGTGCAGAGGAGTGGAATGCAGTGCAGAGGAGTGGAGTGGAGTGGAGTGGAGTGTAGTGGAGTGGAGTGGAGTTGAGTGGAGTGGAGTAAAGTGGAGTGGATTGGAGAGGAGTGGAAGCAGTGGAGTGGAGTGGAGTGGAGTGGAGTGGAGTGGAGTGGAGTGGAGAGGAGTGGAGTTGAATGCAGTGGAGTGGAGTGGAGTGGAGTGGAGTGGAGTGGAGTGGAGTGGAGTGGAGTGGAGTGGAGTGGAGTGGAGTGGAATGGAGTGGAGTGGAGTGGAGAGGAGTGCAATGCAGTGCAGAGGAGTGGAATGCAGTGCAGAGGAGTGGAGTGGAGTGGAGTGGAGTGGAATGGAGTGGAATGCAGTTAAGTGGAGTGGAAATCTGTGCAATGAAGTGGAGTGGAGTGGAATGCAGTGGAGTGGAGAGGAGTGGAATGCAGTGCAGTGTAGTGGAATGCAGTGCAGTGAAGTGGAATGGAGTGGAATGCAATGGAGTGGAGAGGAGCAAAGTGGAGTGGAGAGGAGCAAAGTGGAGTGGAGAGGAGTGGAGTGGAGTGGAGTGGAGTGGAGTGGAGTGGAGTGGAGTGGAATGCAGTAGAGTGGAGTGGAGTGGAATGCTGTGCAGTGAAGTGGAGTGGAGTTGAATGTAGTGGAGTGGAGAAGAGTGGAATGCAGTGCAGTGGAGTGGAATGCAGTGCAGTGAAGTGGAGTGGAGTGGAATGCAATGGAGTGGAGTGGCGTGGAGAGGAGTGGAATGCAGTGCAGTGGAGTAGAGTGGAGTGGAGTGGAATGCAGTGGAATGCAGTGGAGTGGAGTGGAGTGGAGTGGAGTGAAGTGGAGTGGAGTGGAGTGGAGTGGAGTGGAGTGGAGTGGAGTGGAGTGGAGTGGAGTGGAATGCAGTGGAGTGGAGAGGAGTGGAATGCAGTGGAGTGGAGTGGAGAGGAGTGGAGTGGAATGGAGTACAGTGGAGTGGAGTGGAGTGGAGTGGAGTGGAGTGGAGTGGAGTGGAATGCAGTGGAGTGGAGTGGAATGCTGTGCAGTGAAGTGGAGTGGAGTTGAATGTAGTGGAGTGGAGAAGAGTGGAATGCAGTGCAGTGGAGTGGAATGCAGTGCAGTGAAGTGGAGTGGAGTGGAATGCAGTGGAGTGGAGAGGAGTGGAATGCAGTGGAGTGGAGTGGAGAGGAGTGGAGTGGAATGGAGTAGAGTGGAGTGGAGTGGAGTGGAGTGGAGTGGAGTGGAATGCAGTGGAGTGGAGTGGAATGCAGTGAAGTGGAGTGGAATACAGTGGAATGCAGTGGAGTGGAGAGTAGTGGAATGCAGTGCAGTGGAGTGGAATGCAGTGGAGTGGAGTGGAGTGGAGTGGAGTGGAGTGGAGTGGAGTGGAGTGGAGTGGAGTGGAGTGGAGTGGAGTTGAATGCAGTGGAGTGGAGTGGAGAGTAGTGGAATGCAGTGCAGTGGAGTGGAGTGGAGTGGAATGCAGTGGAGTGGAGTGGAGTGGAGTGGAATGCAGTAGAGTGGAGTGGAGTGGAGTGGAGTTGAATGCAGTGGAGTGGAGTGGAGTGGAGTGGAGTGGAGTGGAGTGGAGTGGAGTGGAGTGGAGTGGAGTGGTGTGGAGTGGATTTGAATGCAGTGGAGTGGAGTGGAGTGGAGTGGAGTGGAGTGGAGAGGAGAAAAGTTGAATGCAGTGGAGTGGAGTGGAGTGGAGTGGAGTGGAGTGGAGTGGAGTGGAGTGGAGTGGAGTGGAGTGGAGTGGAGAGGAGTGGAGTGGAGTGGAGTGGAGTGGAGTTGAATGCAGTGCAGTGGTGAGGAATGCAGTGCAGTGAGGTGGAGTGGAGTGGAATGCAGTGGAGTGGACAGGAGTGGAGTGGAGTGGTTTGGAGTGGATTTGAATGCAGTGGAGTGGAGTGGAGTGGAGTGGAGTGGAGTGGAGTGGAGTGGAGTGGAGTGGAATGCAGTGGAGTGGACAGGAGTGGAGTGGAGTGGTTTGGAGTGGATTTGAATGCAGTGGAGTGGAGTGGAGTGGAGTGGAGTGGAGTGGAGTGGAGTGGAATGCAGTGGAGTGGAGTGGAGTGGAATGCAGTGGAGTGGAGTGGAGTGGAATGCAGTGGAGTGGAGTGGAGTGGAGTGGAGTGGAGTGGAGTTGAATGCAGTGGAGTGGAGTGGAGTGGAGTGGAGTGGAGTGGAGTGGAGTGGAGTGGAGTGGAGTGGAGTGGAGTGGAGTGGAGTGGAGTTGAGTGGAGTAGAGTGGAGTGGAGTGGAGTGGAGTGGAATGCAGTGGAATGGAGTGGAGTGGAGTGGAGTGGAATGCAGTGGAATGGAGTGGAGTGGAGTGGAGTGGAGTGGAATGTAGTGGAGTGGAGAGGAGTGGAATGCAGTGGAGAGGAGTGGAGAGGAGTGGAGTGGAGTGGAGTAGAGTGGAGTGGAGTGGAGTTGAGTGGAGTGGAGTGGAGTGGAGTGGAGAGGAGAGGGGAGGAGAGGAATGCAGAGCAGTGGAGTGGAATGCAGTGGAGTGGAGAGGAGTGGAATGCGGTGCAGTGGAGTGGAATAGAGTGCAGTGAAGTGGAGTGGAGTGGAATGCAGTGGAGTGGAGTGAAGTGGAGCGAAGAGGTTTGGAGTGGATTTGAATGCAGTGGAGTGGAGTGGAGTGGAGTGGAATGCAGTGGAGTGGAGTGGAGTGGAATGCAGTTAAGTGGAGTGGAATAGAGTGCAGTGAAGTGGAGTGGAGTGGAATGCAGTGGAGTGGAGAAGAGTGGAATGCAGTGCAGTGGAGTGGAATGCAGTGCAGTGAAGTGGAGTGGAGTGGAATGCAATGGAGTGGAGTGGCGTGGAGAGGAGTGGAATGCAGTGCAGTGGAGTGGAGTGGAGTGGAGTGGAATGCAGTGGAATGCAGTGGAGTGGAGTGGAGTGGAGTGGAGTGGAGTGGAGTGGAGTGGAGTGGAGTGGAGTGGAGTGGAGTGGAGTGGAATGTAGTGGAGTGGAGAAGAGTGGAATGCAGTGCAGTGGAGTGGAATGCAGTGCAGTGAAGTGGAGTGGAGTGGAATGCAGTGGAGTGGAGAGGAGTGGAATGCAGTGCAGTGGAGTGGAATGCAGTGCAGTGGAGTGGAGAGGAGTGGAATGCAGTGGAGTGGAGTGGAGTGGAATGCAGTGGAGTGGAATGGAGTGGAGTGGAGTGGATTTGAATGCAGGGGAGTGGAGTGGAGTGGAGTGGAGTGGAGTTGAGTAGAGTGGAGTGGAGTGGAGTGGAGTGGAGTGGAGTGGAGTGGAGTGGAGTGGAGTGGAGTGGAGTGGAGTGGAGTGGAGTGGAGTGGAGTAGAGTGGAGTGGAATGCAGTGGAGTGGAAAGGAGTGGAATGCTGTGGAGTGGAGTGGAGAGGAGTGGAGTGGAGTGGAGTGGAGTGGAGTGGCGTGGAGTAGAGTGGAGTGGAATGCAGTGGAGTGGAAAGGAGTGGAATGCTGTGGAGTGGAGTGGAGAGGAGTGGAGTGGAGTAGAGTGGAGTGGAGTGGAGTGGAGTGGAGTGGAGTGGAGTGGAGTGGAGTGGAGTGGAGTGGAGTGGAGTGGAGTGGAGTGGAATGCAGTGGAGTGGAGTGGAGAGGAGTGGAGTGGAGTGGAGTAGAGTGGAGTGGAGTGGAGTGGAGTGGAGTGGAGTGGAGTGGAGTGGAGTGGAGTGGAGTGGAGTGGAGTGGAGTGGAGAGGAGTGGAATGCAGTGCAGTGGAGTGGAATGCAGTGGAGTGGAGTGGAATGCAGTGGAGTGGAGAGTAGTGGAATGCAGTGCAGTGGTGAGGAATGCAGTGCAGTGAAGTGGAGTGGAGTGGAATGCAGTGGAGTGGACAGGAGTGGAGTGGAGTGGTTTGGAGTGGATTTGAATGCAGTGGAGTGGAGTGGAGTGGAGTGGAGTGGAGTGGAGTGGAGTGGAGTGGAGTGGAGTGGAGTGGAGTGGAGTGGAGTGGAATGCAGTGGAGTGGACAGGAGTGGAGTGGAGTGGAGTGGAGTGGAGTGGAGTAGAGTGGAGTGGAATGCAGTGGAGTGGAAAGGAGTGGAATGCTGTGGAGTGGAGTGGAGAGGAGTGGAGTGGAGTAGAGTGGAGTGGAGTGGAGTGGAGTGGAGTGGAGTGGAGTGGAGTGGAGTGGAGTGGAGTGGAGTGGAGTGGAGTGGAGAGGAGTGGAATGCAGTGCAGTGGAGTGGAATGCAGTGGAGTGGAGTGGAATGCAGTGGAGTGGAGAGTAGTGGAAAGCAGTGCAGTGGTGAGGAATGCAGTGCAGTGAAGTGGAGTGGAGTGGAATGCAGTGGAGTGGACAGGAGTGGAGTGGAGTGGTTTGGAGTGGATTTGAATGCTGTGGAGTTGAGTGGAGTGGAGTGGAGTGCAGTGGAGTGGAGTGGAGTGGAGTGGAGTGGAGTGGAGTGGAGTGGAGTGGAGTGGAGTGGAATGCAGTGGAGTGGACAGGAGTGGAGTGGAGTGGTTTGGAGTGGATTTGAATGCAGTGGAGTGGAGTGGAGTGGAGTGGAGTGGAGTGGAGTGGAGTGGAGTGGAGTGGAGTGGAGTGGAGTGGAGTGGAGTGGAGTGGAGTGGAGTGGAGTGGAATGCAGTGGAGTGGAGTGGAGTGGAATGCAGTGCAGTGGAGTGGAGTGGAGTGGAATGCAGTGGAGTGGAGTGGAGTGGAGTGGAATGCAGTGGAGTGGAGTGGAGTGGTGTGGAGTTGAATGGAGTGGAGTGGAGTGGAGTGGAGTGGAGTGGAGTGGAGTGGAGTGGAGTGGAGTGGAGTGGAGTGGAGTGGAGTGGAGTAGAGTGGAGTGGAGTGGACTGGAGTGGAGTGGAGGGGAGTGGAGTGGAGTGGAATGCAGTGGAGTGGAGAGGAGTGGAATGCAGTGGAGTGGAGAGGAGTGGAGTGGAGTGGAGTAGAGTGGAGTGGAGTGGAGTGGAGTGGAGTGGAGTGGAGTGGAGTGGAGTGGAGTGGAGTGGAGTGGAGTGGAGTGGAGAGGAGTGGAATGCAGTGCAGTGGAGTGGAATGCAGTGGAGTGGAGTGGAATGCAGTGGAGTGGAGAGTAGTGGAATGCAGTGCAGTGGTGAGGAATGCAGTGCAGTGAAGTGGAGTGGAGTGGAATGCAGTGGAGTGGACAGGAGTGGAGTGGAGTTGTTTGGAGTGGATTTGAATGTTGTGGAGTGGAGTGGAGTGGAGTGGAGTGGAGTGGAGTGGAGTGGAGTGGAGTGGAGTGGAGTGGAGTGGAGTGGAGTGGAGTGGAGTGGAGTGGAATGCAGTGGAGTGGACAGGAGTGGAGTGGAGTGGTTTGGAGTGGATTTGAATGCAGTGGAGTGGAGTGGAGTGGAGTGGAGTGGAGTGGAGTGGAGTGGAGTGGAGTGGAGTGGAGTGGAGTGGAGTGGGATGCAGTGGAGTGGAGTGGAGTGGAATGCAGTGCAGTGGAGTGGAGTGGAGTGGAATGCAGTGGAGTGGAGTGGAGTGGAGTGGAATGCAGTGGAGTGGAGTGGAGTGGTGTGGAGTTGAATGGAGTGGAGTGGAGTGGAGTGGAGTGGAGTGGAGTGGAGTGGAGTGGAGTTGAATGCAGTGGAGTGGAGTTTAGTGGAGTGGAGAGGAGTGCAATACAGTGCAGAGGAGTGGAATGCAGTGCAGAGGAGTGGAGTGGAGTGGAGTGGAGTGGAGTGGAGTGGAGTGGAGTGGAGTGGAGTGGAATGCAGTGGAGTGGAATGCAGTGGAGTGGAATGCAGTGGAGTGGAGTGGAAAACTGAGCAATGAAGTGGAGTTGAGTGGAATGCAGTGCAGTGAAGTGGAATGGAGTGGAATGCAGTGGAGTGGAGAGGAGCGGAGTGGAGTGGAGTGGAATGCAGTGGAGTGGAGTGGAGTGGAATGCTGTGCAGTGAAGTGGAGTGGAATGTAGTGGAGTGGAGAAGAGTGGAATGCAGTGCAGTGGAGTGGAATGCAGTGCAGTGAAGTGGAGTGGAGTGGAATGCAATGGAGTGGAGTGGAATGCAGTGGAGTGCAGTGGAGTGGAGTGGAGTGGAGTGGAGTGGAGTGGAGTGGAGTGGAGTGGAGTGGAGAGGAGTGGAATGAAATGCAGTGGAGTGCAATGCAGTGCAGTGATGTGGAGTGGAGTGGAATGCAGTGGAGTGGAGAGGAGTGGAATGCAGTGGAGTGGAGAGGAGTGGAGTGGAGTGGAGTGGAGTGGAGTGGAATGCAATGGAGTGGAGTAGAGTGGAGTGGAGTGGAATGCAGTGGAGTGGATTGGAGTGGAGTGGAGTGGTTTGGAGTGGATTTGAATGCTGTGGAGTGGAGTGGAGTGGAGTGGAGTGGAGTGGAGTGGAGTGGAGTGGAGTGGAGTGGAGTGGAATGCAGTGGAGTGGAGAGAAGTGGAGCGAAGAGGTTTGGAGTGGATTTGAATGCAGTGGAGTGGAGTGGAGTGGAGTGGAATGCAGTGGAGTAAAGTGGAGTGGAATGCAGTTAAGTGGAGTGGAGTGGAGTGGAGTTGAGTGGAGTGGAGTGGAGTGGAGTGGAGTGGAGTGGAGTGGAGTGGAGTGGAGTGGAGTGGAGAGGAGTTTAATGCAGTGCAGTGGAGTGGAATGCAGTGCAGTGAAGTGGAGTGGAGTGGAATGTAGTGGAGTGGAGAGGAGTGGAATGCAGTGGAGTGGAGTGTAGTGTAGTGGAGTGGAATGCAGTGGAGTGGAGTGGAATGCAATGGAGTGGAGTGGAGTCGAGAGGAGTGGAATGCAGTGGAGTGGAGTGTAGTGGAGTGGAGTGGAATGCAGTGGAGTGGAGTGGAGTGGAGTGGAGTGGAGTGGAGTGGAGTGGAGTGGAGTGGAGTGGAGTTGAATGCAGTGGAGTGGAGTGGAGTGGAGTGGAGTGGAGTGGAGTGGAGTGGAGTGGAGTGGAGTTGAGTGGAGTGGAGTGGAGTGGAGTGGAGTGGAATGCAGTGGAGTGGAGTGGAATGCAATGGAGTGGAGTGGAGTCGAGAGGAGTGGAATGCAGTGGAGTGGAGTGTAGTGGAGTGGAATGCAGTGGAGTGGAGTGGAGTGGAGTGGAGTGGAGTGGAGTGGAGAGGAGTGGAATGAAATGCAGTGGAGTGCAATGCAGTGCAGTGATGTGGAGTGGAGTGGAATGCAGTGGAGTGGAGAGGAGTGGAATGCAGTGGAGTGGAGAGGAGTGGAGTGGAGTGGAGTGGAGTGGAGTGGAATGCAATGGAGTGGAGTAGAGTGGAGTGGAGTGGAATGCAGTGGAGTGGATTGGAGTGGACTGGAGTGGAATGCAGTGGAGTGGAGTGGAGTGGAGTGGAGTGGAGTGGAGTGGAGTGGAGTGGAGTGGAGTGGAGAGGAGTTTAATGCAGTGCAGTGGAGTGGAATGCAGTGCAGTGAAGTGGAGTGGAGTGGAATGTAGTGGAGTGGAGAGGAGTGGAATGCAGTGGAGTGGAGTGTAGTGTAGTGGAGTGGAATGCAGTGGAGTGGAGTGGAATGCAATGGAGTGGAGTGGAGTCGAGAGGAGTGGAATGCAGTGGAGTGGAGTGTAGTGGAGTGGAGTGGAATGCAGTGGAGTGGAGTGGAGTGGAGTGGAGTGGAGTGGAGTGGAGTGGAGTGGAGTGGAGTGGAGTGGAGTGGAGTGGAGTTGAATGCAGTGGAGTGGAGTGGAGTGGAGTGGAGTGGAGTGGAGTGGAGTGGAGTGAAGTTGAGTGGAGTGGAGTGGAGTGGAGTGGAGTGGAATGCAGTGCAGTGGAGTGGAATGCAATGGAGTGGAGTGGAGTCGAGAGGAGTGGAATGCAGTGGAGTGGAGTGGAGTGGAGTGGAATGCAGTGGAGTGGAGTGGAGTGGAGTGGAGTGGAGTGGAGTGGAGTGGAGTGGAGTGGAGTGGAGTGGAGTGGAGTGGAGTGGAGTGGAGTGGAGTGGAGTTGAATGCAGTGGAGTGGAGTGGAGTGGAGTGGAGTGGAGTGGAGTGGAGTGGAGTGGAGTGGAGTGGAGTGGAGTGGAGTGGAGTGGAGTGGAGTGGAGTGGAGTGGAGTGGAGTTGAGTGGAGTAGAGTGGAGTGGAGTGGAGTGGAGTGGAATGCAGTGGAATGGAGTGGAGTGGAGTGGAGTGGAATGCAGTGGAATGGAGTGGAGTGGAGTGGAGTGGAGTGGAATGTAGTGGAGTGGAGAGGAGTGGAATGCAGTGGAGAGGAGTGGAGAGGAGTGGAGTGGAGTGGAGTAGAGTGGAGTGGAGTGGAGTTGAGTGGAGTGGAGTGGAGTGGAGTGGAGAGGAGAGGGGAGGAGAGGAATGCAGAGCAGTGGAGTGGAATGCAGTGGAGTGGAGAGGAGTGGAATGCGGTGCAGTGGAGTGGAATAGAGTGCAGTGAAGTGGAGTGGAGTGGAATGCAGTGGAGTGGAGTGAAGTGGAGCGAAGAGGTTTGGAGTGGATTTGAATGCAGTGGAGTGGAGTGGAGTGGAGTGGAATGCAGTGGAGTGGAGTGGAGTGGAATGCAGTTAAGTGGAGTGGAATAGAGTGCAGTGAAGTGGAGTGGAGTGGAATGCAGTGGAGTGGAGAAGAGTGGAATGCAGTGCAGTGGAGTGGAATGCAGTGCAGTGAAGTGGAGTGGAGTGGAATGCAATGGAGTGGAGTGGCGTGGAGAGGAGTGGAATGCAGTGCAGTGGAGTGGAGTGGAGTGGAGTGGAATGCAGTGGAATGCAGTGGAGTGGAGTGGAGTGGAGTGGAGTGGAGTGGAGTGGAGTGGAGTGGAGTGGAGTGGAGTGGAGTGGAATGTAGTGGAGTGGAGAAGAGTGGAATGCAGTGCAGTGGAGTGGAATGCAGTGCAGTGAAGTGGAGTGGAGTGGAATGCAGTGGAGTGGAGAGGAGTGGAATGCAGTGCAGTGGAGTGGAATGCAGTGCAGTGGAGTGGAGAGGAGTGGAATGCAGTGGAGTGGAGTGGAGTGGAATGCAGTGGAGTGGAATGGAGTGGAGTGGAGTGGATTTGAATGCAGGGGAGTGGAGTGGAGTGGAGTGGAGTGGAGTGGAGTGGAGTAGAGTGGAGTGGAGTGGAGTGGAGTGGAGTGGAGTGGAGTGGAGTGGAGTGGAGTGGAGTGGAGTGGAGTGGAGTGGAGTGGAGTGGAGTGGAGTAGAGTGGAGTGGAATGCAGTGGAGTGGAAAGGAGTGGAATGCTGTGGAGTGGAGTGGAGAGGAGTGGAGTGGAGTGGAGTGGAGTGGAGTGGCGTGGAGTAGAGTGGAGTGGAATGCAGTGGAGTGGAAAGGAGTGGAATGCTGTGGAGTGGAGTGGAGAGGAGTGGAGTGGAGTAGAGTGGAGTGGAGTGGAGTGGAGTGGAGTGGAGTGGAGTGGAGTGGAGTGGAGTGGAGTGGAGTGGAATGCAGTGGAGTGGAGTGGAGAGGAGTGGAGTGGAGTGGAGTAGAGTGGAGTGGAGTGGAGTGGAGTGGAGTGGAGTGGAGTGGAGTGGAGTGGAGTGGAGTGGAGAGGAGTGGAATGCAGTGCAGTGGAGTGGAATGCAGTGGAGTGGAGTGGAATGCAGTGGAGTGGAGAGTAGTGGAATGCAGTGCAGTGGTGAGGAATGCAGTGCAGTGAAGTGGAGTGGAGTGGAATGCAGTGGAGTGGACAGGAGTGGAGTGGAGTGGTTTGGAGTGGATTTGAATGCAGTGGAGTGGAGTGGAGTGGAGTGGAGTGGAGTGGAGTGGAGTGGAGTGGAGTGGAGTGGAGTGGAGTGGAGTGGAGTGGAGTGGAATGCAGTGGAGTGGACAGGAGTGGAGTGGAGTGGAGTGGAGTGGAGTGGAGTAGAGTGGAGTGGAATGCAGTGGAGTGGAAAGGAGTGGAATGCTGTGGAGTGGAGTGGAGAGGAGTGGAGTGGAGTAGAGTGGAGTGGAGTGGAGTGGAGTGGAGTGGAGTGGAGTGGAGTGGAGTGGAGTGGAGTGGAGTGGAGTGGAGTGGAATGCAGTGGAGTGGAGTGGAGAGGAGTGGAGTGGAGTGGAGTAGAGTGGAGTGGAGTGGAGTGGAGTGGAGTGGAGTGGAGTGGAGTGGAGTGGAGTGGAGTGGAGTGGAGTGGAGAGGAGTGGAATGCAGTGCAGTGGAGTGGAATGCAGTGGAGTGGAGTGGAATGCAGTGGAGTGGAGAGTAGTGGAAAGCAGTGCAGTGGTGAGGAATGCAGTGCAGTGAAGTGGAGTGGAGTGGAATGCAGTGGAGTGGACAGGAGTGGAGTGGAGTGGTTTGGAGTGGATTTGAATGCTGTGGAGTTGAGTGGAGTGGAGTGGAGTGGAGTGGAGTGGAGTGGAGTGGAGTGGAGTGGAGTGGAGTGGAGTGGAGTGGAGTGGAGTGGAGTGGAGTGGAATGCAGTGGAGTGGACAGGAGTGGAGTGGAGTGGTTTGGAGTGGATTTGAATGCAGTGGAGTGGAGTGGAGTGGAGTGGAGTGGAGTGGAATGCAGTGGAGTGGACAGGAGTGGAGTGGAGTGGTTTGGAGTGGATTTGAATGCAGTGGAGTGGAGTGGAGTGGAGTGGAGTGGAGTGGAGTGGAGTGGAGTGGAGTGGAGTGGAGTGGAGTGGAGTGGAGTGGAGTGGAGTGGAGTGGAGTGGAATGCAGTGGAGTGGAGTGGAGTGGAATGCAGTGCAGTGGAGTGGAGTGGAGTGGAATGCAGTGGAGTGGAGTGGAGTGGAGTGGAATGCAGTGGAGTGGAGTGGAGTGGTGTGGAGTTGAATGGAGTGGAGTGGAGTGGAGTGGAGTGGAGTGGAGTGGAGTGGAGTGGAGTGGAGTGGAGTAGAGTGGAGTGGAGTGGACTGGAGTGGAGTGGAGGGGAGTGGAGTGGAGTGGAATGCAGTGGAGTGGAGAGGAGTGGAATGCAGTGGAGTGGAGAGGAGTGGAGTGGAGTGGAGTAGAGTGGAGTGGAGTGGAGTGGAGTGGAGTGGAGTGGAGTGGAGTGGAGTGGAGTGGAGTGGAGTGGAGTGGAGAGGAGTGGAATGCAGTGCAGTGGAGTGGAATGCAGTGGAGTGGAGTGGAATGCAGTGGAGTGGAGAGTAGTGGAATGCAGTGCAGTGGTGAGGAATGCAGTGCAGTGAAGTGGAGTGGAGTGGAATGCAGTGGAGTGGACAGGAGTGGAGTGGAGTTGTTTGGAGTGGATTTGAATGTTGTGGAGTGGAGTGGAGTGGAGTGGAGTGGAGTGGAGTGGAGTGGAGTGGAGTGGAGTGGAGTGGAGTGGAGTGGAGTGGAATGCAGTGGAGTGGACAGGAGTGGAGTGGAGTGGTTTGGAGTGGATTTGAATGCAGTGGAGTGGAGTGGAGTGGAGTGGAGTGGAGTGGAGTGGAGTGGAGTGGAGTGGAGTGGGATGCAGTGTAGTGGAGTGGAGTGGAATGCAGTGCAGTGGAGTGGAGTGGAGTGGAATGCAGTGGAGTGGAGTGGAGTGGAGTGGAATGCAGTGGAGTGGAGTGGAGTGGTGTGGAGTTGAATGGAGTGGAGTGGAGTGGAGTGGAGTGGAGTGGAGTGGAGTGGAATGCAGTGGAGTGGACAGGAGTGGAGTGGAGTGGTTTGGAGTGGAGAGGAGTGGAATGCAGTGCAGTGGAGTGGAATGCAGTGGAGTGGAGTGGAGTGGAGGGGAGTGGAGTGGAGTGGAATGCAGTGGAGTGGAGAGGAGTGGAATGCAGTGGAGTGGAGAGGAGTGGAGTGGAGTGGAGTAGAGTGGAGTGGAGTGGAGTGGAGTGGAGTGGAGTGGAGTGGAGTGGAGTGGAGTGGAGTGGAGTGGAGTGGAGTGGAGTGGAGTGGAGTGGAGTGGAGTGGAGAGGAGTGGAATGCAGTGCAGTGGAGTGGAATGCAGTGGAGTGGAGTGGAATGCAGTGGAGTGGAGAGTAGTGGAATGCAGTGCAGTGGTGAGGAATGCAGTGCAGTGAAGTGGAGTGGAGTGGAATGCAGTGGAGTGGACAGGAGTGGAGTGGAGTTGTTTGGAGTGGATTTGAATGTTGTGGAGTGGAGTGGAGTGGAGTGGAGTGGAGTGGAGTGGAGTGGAGTGGAGTGGAGTGGAGTGGAGTGGAGTGGAATGCAGTGGAGTGGACAGGAGTGGAGTGGAGTGGTTTGGAGTGGATTTGAATGCAGTGGAGTGGAGTGGAGTGGAGTGGAGTGGAGTGGAGTGGAGTGGAGTGGAGTGGAGTGGGATGCAGTGGAGTGGAGTGGAGTGGAATGCAGTGCAGTGGAGTGGAGTGGAGTGGAATGCAGTGGAGTGGAGTGGAGTGGAGTGGAATGCAGTGGAGTGGAGTGGAGTGGTGTGGAGTTGAATGGAGTGGAGTGGAGTGGAGTGGAGTGGAGTGGAGTGGAGTGGAGTGGAGTGGAATGCAGTGGAGTGGACAGGAGTGGAGTGGAGTGGTTTGGAGTGGAGAGGAGTGGAATGCAGTGCAGTGGAGTGGAATGCAGTGGAGTGGAGTGGAATGCAGTGGAGTGGAGAGTAGTGGAATGCAGTGCAGTGGTGAGGAATGCAGTGCAGTGAAGTGGAGTGGAGTGGAGTGGAATGCAGTGGAGTGGACAGGAGTGGAGTGGAGTGGTTTGGAGTGGATTTGAATGCTGTGGAGTGGAGTGGAGTGGAGTGGAGTGGAGTGGAGTGGAGTGGAGTGGAGTGGAGTGGAGTGGAGTGGAGTGGAGTGGAGTGGAGTGGAGTGGAGTGGAATGCAGTGGAGTGGACAGGAGTGGAGTGGAGTGGTTTGGAGTGGATTTGAATGCAGTGGAGTGGAGTGGAGTGGAGTGGAGTGGAGTGGAGTGGAGTGGAGTGGAGTGGAGTGGAGTGGAGTGGAGTGGAGTGGAGTGGAGTGGAGTGGAATGCAGTGCAGTGGAGTGGAGTGGAGTGGAATGCAGTGGAGTGGAGTGGAGTGGAGTGGAATGCAGTGGAGTGGAGTGGAGTGGTGTGGAGTTGAATGGAGTGGAGTGGAGTGGAGTGGAGTGGAGTGGAGTGGAGTGGAGTGGAGTGGAGTGGAGTGGAGTGGAGTGGAGTGGAGTGGAGTGGAGTGGAGTGGAGTGGAGTGGAGTTGAATGCAGTGGAGTGGAGTGGAGTGGAGTGGAGTGGAGTGGAGTGGAGTGGAGTGGAGTTGAGTGGAGTGGAGTGGAGTGGAGTGGAGTGGAATGCAGTGCAGTGGAGTGGAATGCAATGGAGTGGAGTGGAGTCGAGAGGAGTGGAATGCAGTGGAGTGGAGTGGAGTGGAGTGGAATGCAGTGGAGTGGAGTGGAGTGGAGTGGAGTGGAGTGGAGTGGAGTGGAGTGGAGTGGAGTGGAGTGGAGTGGAGTGGAGTGGAGTGGAGTGGAGTTGAATGCAGTGGAGTGGAGTGGAGTGGAGTGGAGTGGAGTGGAGTGGAGTGGAGTGGAGTGGAGTGGAGTGGAGTGGAGTGGAGTGGAGTGGAGTGGAGTTGAGTGGAGTAGAGTGGAGTGGAGTGGAGTGGAGTGGAATGCAGTGGAATGGAGTGGAGTGGAGTGGAGTGGAATGCAGTGGAATGGAGTGGAGTGGAGTGGAGTGGAGTGGAATGTAGTGGAGTGGAGAGGAGTGGAATGCAGTGGAGAGGAGTGGAGAGGAGTGGAGTGGAGTGGAGTAGAGTGGAGTGGAGTGGAGTTGAGTGGAGTGGAGTGGAGTGGAGTGGAGAGGAGAGGGGAGGAGAGGAATGCAGAGCAGTGGAGTGGAATGCAGTGGAGTGGAGAGGAGTGGAATGCGGTGCAGTGGAGTGGAATAGAGTGCAGTGAAGTGGAGTGGAGTGGAATGCAGTGGAGTGGAGTGAAGTGGAGCGAAGAGGTTTGGAGTGGATTTGAATGCAGTGGAGTGGAGTGGAGTGGAGTGGAATGCAGTGGAGTGGAGTGGAGTGGAATGCAGTTAAGTGGAGTGGAATAGAGTGCAGTGAAGTGGAGTGGAGTGGAATGCAGTGGAGTGGAGAAGAGTGGAATGCAGTGCAGTGGAGTGGAATGCAGTGCAGTGAAGTGGAGTGGAGTGGAATGCAATGGAGTGGAGTGGCGTGGAGAGGAGTGGAATGCAGTGCAGTGGAGTGGAGTGGAGTGGAGTGGAATGCAGTGGAATGCAGTGGAGTGGAGTGGAGTGGAGTGGAGTGGAGTGGAGTGGAGTGGAGTGGAGTGGAGTGGAGTGGAGTGGAATGTAGTGGAGTGGAGAAGAGTGGAATGCAGTGCAGTGGAGTGGAATGCAGTGCAGTGAAGTGGAGTGGAGTGGAATGCAGTGGAGTGGAGAGGAGTGGAATGCAGTGCAGTGGAGTGGAATGCAGTGCAGTGGAGTGGAGAGGAGTGGAATGCAGTGGAGTGGAGTGGAGTGGAATGCAGTGGAGTGGAATGGAGTGGAGTGGAGTGGATTTGAATGCAGGGGAGTGGAGTGGAGTGGAGTGGAGTGGAGTGGAGTGGAGTAGAGTGGAGTGGAGTGGAGTGGAGTGGAGTGGAGTGGAGTGGAGTGGAGTGGAGTGGAGTGGAGTGGAGTGGAGTGGAGTGGAGTGGAGTGGAGTGGAGTAGAGTGGAGTGGAATGCAGTGGAGTGGAAAGGAGTGGAATGCTGTGGAGTGGAGTGGAGAGGAGTGGAGTGGAGTGGAGTGGAGTGGAGTGGCGTGGAGTAGAGTGGAGTGGAATGCAGTGGAGTGGAAAGGAGTGGAATGCTGTGGAGTGGAGTGGAGAGGAGTGGAGTGGAGTAGAGTGGAGTGGAGTGGAGTGGAGTGGAGTGGAGTGGAGTGGAGTGGAGTGGAGTGGAGTGGAGTGGAGTGGAGTGGAATGCAGTGGAGTGGAGTGGAGTGGAGAGGAGTGGAGTGGAGTGGAGTAGAGTGGAGTGGAGTGGAGTGGAGTGGAGTGGAGTGGAGTGGAGTGGAGTGGAGTGGAGTGGAGTGGAGAGGAGTGGAATGCAGTGCAGTGGAGTGGAATGCAGTGGAGTGGAGTGGAATGCAGTGGAGTGGAGAGTAGTGGAATGCAGTGCAGTGGTGAGGAATGCAGTGCAGTGAAGTGGAGTGGAGTGGAATGCAGTGGAGTGGACAGGAGTGGAGTGGAGTGGTTTGGAGTGGATTTGAATGCAGTGGAGTGGAGTGGAGTGGAGTGGAGTGGAGTGGAGTGGAGTGGAGTGGAGTGGAGTGGAGTGGAGTGGAGTGGAGTGGAGTGGAATGCAGTGGAGTGGACAGGAGTGGAGTGGAGTGGAGTGGAGTGGAGTGGAGTAGAGTGGAGTGGAATGCAGTGGAGTGGAAAGGAGTGGAATGCTGTGGAGTGGAGTGGAGAGGAGTGGAGTGGAGTAGAGTGGAGTGGAGTGGAGTGGAGTGGAGTGGAGTGGAGTGGAGTGGAGTGGAGTGGAGTGGAGTGGAGTGGAGTGGAGTGGAATGCAGTGGAGTGGAGTGGAGAGGAGTGGAGTGGAGTGGAGTAGAGTGGAGTGGAGTGGAGTGGAGTGGAGTGGAGTGGAGTGGAGTGGAGTGGAGTGGAGTGGAGTGGAGTGGAGTGGAGAGGAGTGGAATGCAGTGCAGTGGAGTGGAATGCAGTGGAGTGGAGTGGAATGCAGTGGAGTGGAGAGTAGTGGAAAGCAGTGCAGTGGTGAGGAATGCAGTGCAGTGAAGTGGAGTGGAGTGGAATGCAGTGGAGTGGACAGGAGTGGAGTGGAGTGGTTTGGAGTGGATTTGAATGCTGTGGAGTTGAGTGGAGTGGAGTGGAGTGGAGTGGAGTGGAGTGGAGTGGAGTGGAGTGGAGTGGAGTGGAGTGGAGTGGAATGCAGTGGAGTGGACAGGAGTGGAGTGGAGTGGTTTGGAGTGGATTTGAATGCAGTGGAGTGGAGTGGAGTGGAGTGGAGTGGAGTGGAATGCAGTGGAGTGGACAGGAGTGGAGTGGAGTGGTTTGGAGTGGATTTGAATGCAGTGGAGTGGAGTGGAGTGGAGTGGAGTGGAGTGGAGTGGAGTGGAGTGGAGTGGAGTGGAGTGGAGTGGAGTGGAGTGGAGTGGAGTGGAGTGGAATGCAGTGGAGTGGAGTGGAGTGGAATGCAGTGCAGTGGAGTGGAGTGGAGTGGAATGCAGTGGAGTGGAGTGGAGTGGAGTGGAATGCAGTGGAGTGGAGTGGAGTGGTGTGGAGTTGAATGGAGTGGAGTGGAGTGGAGTGGAGTGGAGTGGAGTGGAGTGGAGTGGAGTGGAGTAGAGTGGAGTGGAGTGGACTGGAGTGGAGTGGAGGGGAGTGGAGTGGAGTGGAATGCAGTGGAGTGGAGAGGAGTGGAATGCAGTGGAGTGGAGAGGAGTGGAGTGGAGTGGAGTAGAGTGGAGTGGAGTGGAGTGGAGTGGAGTGGAGTGGAGTGGAGTGGAGTGGAGTGGAGTGGAGTGGAGAGGAGTGGAATGCAGTGCAGTGGAGTGGAATGCAGTGGAGTGGAGTGGAATGCAGTGGAGTGGAGAGTAGTGGAATGCAGTGCAGTGGTGAGGAATGCAGTGCAGTGAAGTGGAGTGGAGTGGAATGCAGTGGAGTGGACAGGAGTGGAGTGGAGTTGTTTGGAGTGGATTTGAATGTTGTGGAGTGGAGTGGAGTGGAGTGGAGTGGAGTGGAGTGGAGTGGAGTGGAGTGGAGTGGAGTGGAGTGGAGTGGAATGCAGTGGAGTGGACAGGAGTGGAGTGGAGTGGTTTGGAGTGGATTTGAATGCAGTGGAGTGGAGTGGAGTGGAGTGGAGTGGAGTGGAGTGGAGTGGAGTGGAGTGGAGTGGGATGCAGTGGAGTGGAGTGGAGTGGAATGCAGTGCAGTGGAGTGGAGTGGAGTGGAATGCAGTGGAGTGGAGTGGAGTGGAGTGGAATGCAGTGGAGTGGAGTGGAGTGGTGTGGAGTTGAATGGAGTGGAGTGGAGTGGAGTGGAGTGGAGTGGAGTGGAGTGGAATGCAGTGGAGTGGACAGGAGTGGAGTGGAGTGGTTTGGAGTGGAGAGGAGTGGAATGCAGTGCAGTGGAGTGGAATGCAGTGGAGTGGAGTGGAGTGGAGGGGAGTGGAGTGGAGTGGAATGCAGTGGAGTGGAGAGGAGTGGAATGCAGTGGAGTGGAGAGGAGTGGAGTGGAGTGGAGTAGAGTGGAGTGGAGTGGAGTGGAGTGGAGTGGAGTGGAGTGGAGTGGAGTGGAGTGGAGTGGAGTGGAGTGGAGTGGAGTGGAGTGGAGTGGAGTGGAGTGGAGTGGAGAGGAGTGGAATGCAGTGCAGTGGAGTGGAATGCAGTGGAGTGGAGTGGAATGCAGTGGAGTGGAGAGTAGTGGAATGCAGTGCAGTGGTGAGGAATGCAGTGCAGTGAAGTGGAGTGGAGTGGAATGCAGTGGAGTGGACAGGAGTGGAGTGGAGTTGTTTGGAGTGGATTTGAATGTTGTGGAGTGGAGTGGAGTGGAGTGGAGTGGAGTGGAGTGGAGTGGAGTGGAGTGGAGTGGAGTGGAGTGGAGTGGAATGCAGTGGAGTGGACAGGAGTGGAGTGGAGTGGTTTGGAGTGGATTTGAATGCAGTGGAGTGGAGTGGAGTGGAGTGGAGTGGAGTGGAGTGGAGTGGAGTGGAGTGGAGTGGAGTGGGATGCAGTGGAGTGGAGTGGAGTGGAATGCAGTGCAGTGGAGTGGAGTGGAGTGGAATGCAGTGGAGTGGAGTGGAGTGGAGTGGAATGCAGTGGAGTGGAGTGGAGTGGTGTGGAGTTGAATGGAGTGGAGTGGAGTGGAGTGGAGTGGAGTGGAGTGGAGTGGAGTGGAGTGGAATGCAGTGGAGTGGACAGGAGTGGAGTGGAGTGGTTTGGAGTGGAGAGGAGTGGAATGCAGTGCAGTGGAGTGGAATGCAGTGGAGTGGAGTGGAATGCAGTGGAGTGGAGAGTAGTGGAATGCAGTGCAGTGGTGAGGAATGCAGTGCAGTGAAGTGGAGTGGAGTGGAGTGGAATGCAGTGGAGTGGACAGGAGTGGAGTGGAGTGGTTTGGAGTGGATTTGAATGCTGTGGAGTGGAGTGGAGTGGAGTGGAGTGGAGTGGAGTGGAGTGGAGTGGAGTGGAGTGGAGTGGAGTGGAGTGGAGTGGAGTGGAGTGGAGTGGAGTGGAATGCAGTGGAGTGGACAGGAGTGGAGTGGAGTGGTTTGGAGTGGATTTGAATGCAGTGGAGTGGAGTGGAGTGGAGTGGAGTGGAGTGGAGTGGAGTGGAGTGGAGTGGAGTGGAGTGGAGTGGAGTGGAGTGGAGTGGAATGCAGTGCAGTGGAGTGGAGTGGAGTGGAATGCAGTGGAGTGGAGTGGAGTGGAGTGGAATGCAGTGGAGTGGAGTGGAGTGGTGTGGAGTTGAATGGAGTGGAGTGGAGTGGAGTGGAGTGGAGTGGAGTGGAGTGGAGTGGAGTGGAGTGGAGTGGAGTGGAGTGGAGTAGAGTGGAGTGGAGTGGAGTTGAATGCAGTGGAGTGGAGTGGAGTGGAGGGGAGTGGAGTGGAGTGGAATGCAGTGGAGTGGAGAGGAGTGGAATGCAGTGGAGTGGAGTGGAGAGGAGTGGAGTGGAGTGGAGTAGAGTGGAGTGGAGTGGAGTGGAGTGGAGTGGAGTGGAGTGGAGTGGAGTGGAATGCAGTGGAGTGGAGTGGAGTGGAGTGGAGAGGAGTGGAATGCAGTGCAGTGGAGTGGAATGCAGTGGAGTGGAGTGGAGTGGAGTGGAGTGGAGTGGAGTGGAGAGTAGTGGAATGCAGTGCAGTGGTGAGGAATGCAGTGCTGTGAAGTGGAGTGGAGTGGAATGCAGTGGAATGGACAGGAGTGGAGTGGAGTGGTTTGGAGTGGATTTGAATGTTGTGGAGTGGAGTGGAGTGGAGTGGAGTGGAGTGGAGTGGAGTGGAGTGGAGTGGAGTGGAGTGGCGTGGAGTGGAGTGGAGTGGAATGCAGTGGAGTGGACAGGAGTGGAGTGGAGTGGTTTGGAGTGGATTTGAATGCATTGGAGTGGAGTGGAGTGGAGTGGAGTGGAGTGGAGTGGAGTGGAGTGGAGTGGAGTGGAGTGGAGTGGAGTGGAGTGGAATGCAGTGGAGTGGAGTGGAGTGGAATGCAGTGCAGTGGAGTGGAGTGGAGTGGAATGCAGTGGAGTGGAGTGGAGTGGAGTGGAATGCAGTGGAGTGGAGTGGAGTGGAGTGGAGTGGAATGCAGTGGAGTGGAGTAAAGTGGAGTGGAATGCAGTGGAGTGGAGTGGAGTGGAGTGGAGTGGAGTGGAGTGGAGTGGAGTGGAGTGGAGTGGAGTGGAGAGGAGTGGAATGCAGTGCAGTGGAGTGGAATGCAGTGGAGTGGAGTGGAGTGGAGAGTAGTGGAATGCAGTGCAGTGGAGTGGAGTGGTGTGGAATGCAGTGGAGTGGAGTGGAGTGGAGTGGAATGCAGTGGAGTGGAGTGGAGTGGAGTGGAGTGGAGAGGAGAAAAGTTGAATGCAGTGGAGTGGAGTGGAGTGGAGTGGAGTGGAGTGGAGTGGAGTGGAGTGGAGTGGAGTGGAGTGGAGTGGAGTGGAGTGGAGTGGAGTTGAATGCAGTGGAGTGGAGTGGAGTGGAGTGGAGTGGAGTTGAGTGGAGTGGATTTGAATGCAGTGGAGTGGAGTGGAGTGGAGTGGAATGCAGTGGAGTGGAGAGGAGTGGAATGCAGTGGAGAGGAGTGGAGAGGAGTGGAGTGGAGTGGAGTAGAGTGGAGTGGAGTGGAGTGGAGTGGAGTGGAGTGGAGTTGAGTGGAGTGGATTTGAATGCAGTGGAGTGGAGTGGAGTGGAGTGGAATGCAGTGGAGTGGAGAGGAGTGGAATGCAGTGGAGAGGAGTGGAGAGGAGTGGAGTGGTGTGGAGTAGAGTGGAGTGGAGTGGAGTGGAGTGGAGTGGAGTGGAGCGGAGAGGAGAGGAGAGGAATGCAGTGCAGTGGAGTGGAATGCAGTGGAGTGGAGAGGAGTGGAATGCGGTGCAGTGGAGTGGAATGCAGTGCAGTGAAGTGGAGTGGAGTGGAATGCAGTGGAGTGGAGAGAAGTGGAGCGAAGAGGTTTGGAGTGGATTTGAATGCAGTGGAGTGGAGTGGAGTGGAGTGGAGTGGAGTGGAATGCAGTGGAGTGGAGTGGAGTGGAATGCAGTGGAGTGGAGTGGAGTGGAATGCAGTGCAGTGAAGTGGAGTGGAGTGGAATGCAGTGGAGTGGAGAGAAGTGGAGCGAAGAGGTTTGGAGTGGATTTGAATGCAGTGGAGTGGAGTGGAGTGGAGTGGAGTGGAGTGGAGTGGAATGCAGTGGAGTGGAGTGGAGTGGAATGCAGTGGAGTGGAGTGGAGTGGAGTGGAGTGGAGTGGAGTGGAGTGGAGTGGAATGCAGTGGAGTGGAGTGGAGTGGAATGCAGTGCAGTGGAGTGGAGTGGAGTGGAATGCAGTGGAGTGGAGTGGAGTGGAGTGGAATGCAGTGGAGTGGAGTGGAGTGGTGTGGAGTTGAATGGAGTGGAGTGGAGTGTAGTGGAGTGGAGTGGAGTGGAGTGGAGTGGAGTGGAGAGGAGTGGAGTGGAGTGGAGAGGAGTGGAGTGGAGTGGTGTGGAGTGGAGTGGAGTGGAGTGGAGTGGAGAGTAGTGGAATGCAGTGCAGTGGTGAGGAATGCAGTGCAGTGAAGTGGAGTGGAGTGGAATGCAGTGGAGTGGACAGGAGTGGAGTGGAGTGGTTTGGAGTGGATTTGAATGCTGTGGAGTGGAGTGGAGTGGAGTGGAGTGGAGTGGAGTGGAGTGGAGTGGAGTGGAGTGGAGTGGAGTGGAGTGGAGTGGAATGCAGTGGAGTGGACAGGAGTGGAGTGGAGTGGTTTGGAGTGGATTTGAATGCAGTGGAGTGGAGTGGAGTGGAGTGGAGTGGAGTGGAGTGGAGTGGAGTGGAGTGGAGTGGAGTGGAGTGGAATGCAGTGGAGTGGAGTGGAGTGGAATGCAGTGGAGTGGAGTGGAGTGGAGTGGAATGCAGTGGAGTGGAGTGGAGTGGTGTGGAGTTGAATGGAGTGGAGTGGAGTGGAGTGGAGTGGAGTGGAGTGGAGTGGAGTGGAGTGGAGTGGAGTGGAGTGGAGTGGAGTGGAGTGGAGTGGAGTGGAGTGGAGTGGAGTAGAGTGGAGTGGAGTGGAGTTGAATGCAGTGGAGTGGAGTGGAGTGGAGGGGAGTGGAGTGGAGTGGAATGCAGTGGAGTGGAGAGGAGTGGAATGCAGTGGAGAGGAGTGGAGAGGAGTGGAGTGGAGTGGAGTAGAGTGGAGTGGAGTGGAGTGGAGTGGAGTGGAGTGGAGTGGAGTGGAGTTGAGTGGAGTGGATTTGAATGCAGTGGAGTGGAGTGGAGTGGAGTGGAATGCAGTGGAGTGGAGAGGAGTGGAATGCAGTGGAGAGGAGTGGAGAGGAGTGGAGTGGAGTGGAGTAGAGTGGAGTGGAGTGGAGTGGAGTGGAGTGGAGCGGAGAGGAGAGGAGAGGAATGCAGTGCAGTGGAGTGGAATGCAGTGGAGTGGAGAGGAGTGGAATGCGGTGCAGTGGAGTGGAATGCAGTGCAGTGAAGTGGAGTGGAGTGGAATGCAGTGGAGTGGAGAGAAGTGGAGCGAAGAGGTTTGGAGTGGATTTGAATGCAGTGGAGTGGAGTGGAGTGGAGTGGAGTGGAGTGGAATGCAGTGGAGTGGAGTGGAGTGGAATGCAGTGGAGTGGAGTGGAGTGGAGTGGAGTGGAATGCAGTGGAGAGGAGTGGAGAGGAGTGGAGTGGAGTGGAGTGGAATGCAGTGGAGTGGAGTGGATTTGAATGCAGTGGAGTGGAGTGGAGTGGAGTGGAGTGGAATGCAGTGGAGTGGAGTGGAGTGGAGTGGAGTGGAGTGGAGTGGAGTGGAGTGGAGTGGAGTGGAGTGGAGTGGAGTGGAGTGGAGTGGAGTGGAGTTGAATTCAGTGGAGTTGAGTGGAGTGGAGTGGAATGCGGTGGACTGGAGTGGAGTGGAGTGGAGTGGAGTGAAGTGGTGTGGAGTGGATTTGAATGCAGTGGAGTGGAGTGGAGTGGAGTGGAGTGGAGTGGAGTGGAGTGGAGTGGAGTGGAGTGGAGAGGACTGGAGTTGAATGCAGTGGAGTGGAGTGGAGTGGAGTGGAGTGGAGAGGACTGCAATGCAGTGCAGAGGAGTGGAATGCAGTGCAGAGGAGTGGAGTGGAGTGGAGTGGAGTGGAGTGGAGTGGAGAGGACTGGAGTTGAATGCAGTGGAGTGGAGTGGAGTGGAGTGGAGTGGAGTGGAGAGGACTGCAATGCAGTGCAGAGGAGTGGAATGCAGTGCAGAGGAGTGGAGTGGAGTGGAGTGGAGTGGAGTGGAGTGGAGTGGAGTGGAGTGGAGTGGAGTGGAGAGGACTGGAGTTGAATGCAGTGGAGTGGAGTGGAGTGGAGTTGAGTGGAGAGGACTGCAATGCAGTGCAGAGGAGTGGAATGCAGTGCAGAGGAGTGGAGTGGAGTGGAGTGGAGTGGAGTGGAGTGGAGTGGAGTGGAGTGGAGTGGAGTGGAGTAAAGTGGAGTGGATTGGAGAGGAGTGGAAGCAGTGGAGTGGAGTGGAGTGGAGTGGAGTGGAGTGGAGTGGAGTGGAGCGGAGTGGA
Organism: Cyrtonyx montezumae; assembly: GCF_038088225.1. Classification (NCBI taxonomy): domain Eukaryota; kingdom Metazoa; phylum Chordata; class Aves; order Galliformes; family Odontophoridae; genus Cyrtonyx; species Cyrtonyx montezumae. The sequence goes on along the minus strand of NW_027072099.1, from coordinate 31,222 downwards.
GTGGAGTGGAGAGGAGTGGAGTTGAATGCAGTGGAGTGGAGTGGAGTGGAGTGGAGTGGAGTGGAGTGGAGTGGAGTGGAGTGGAGAGGACTGGAGTTGAATGCAGTGGAGTGGAGTGGAGTGGAGTGGAGTGGAGTGGAGAGGACTGCAATGCAGTGCAGAGGAGTGGAATGCAGTGCAGAGGAGTGGAGTGGAGTGGAGTGGAGTGGAGTTGAGATGAATGCAGTGGACTGCAGTAAAGTGGAGTGGAGTGGAGTGGAGTGGAGTGGAGTGGAGTGGAGTGGAGTGGAGTGGAGTGGAGTGGAGTGGAGTTGAGATGAATGCAGTGGACTGCAGTAAATTGGAGTGGAGTGGAGTGGAGTGGAGTGGAGTGGAGTGGAGTGGAGTGGAGTGGAGTGGAGTGGAGTGGAGTTGAATGCAGTGGATTGGAGTGGAGTGGAGTGGAGTGGAATGCAGTGGAGTGGAGTGGAGTGGAATGCAGTGGAGTGGAGTGGAGTGGAGTGGAGTGGAGTGGAGTGGAGTGGAGTGGAGTGGAGTGGAGTGGAGTGAAGTGGACTGGACTGGAGTTGAGTGGAGTGGAGAGGAGTGGAGTTTAGTGGAGTGGAGTGGAATGCAGTGGAGTGGAGTGGAGTGGAATGCAGTGGAGTGGAGTGGAGTGGAGTGGAGTGGAGTTGAATGCAGTGGAGTGGAGTGGAATGCAGTGGAGTGGAGTGGAGTGGAATGCAGTGGAGTGGAGTGGAGAGGAGTGGAGTGGAGTGGAGAGGAGTGGAGTGGAGTGGAGTGGAGTGGAGTGGAGTGGAGTGGAGTGGAGTGGAGTGGAGTGGAGATGAATGCAGTGGACTGCAGTAAAGTGGAGTGGTGTGGAGTGGAGTGGAGTGGAGTTGAGTGGAGTGGAGTGGAGTGGAGTGGAGTGGAGTTGAATGCAGAGGATTGGAGTGGAGTGGAGTGGAGTGGAATGCAGTGGAGTGGAGTGGAGTGGAAAGGAGTGGAGTGGAGTGGAGTGGAGTGGAATGCAGTGAAGTGGAGTGGAGAGGAGTGTAGTTTAGTGGAGTGGAGTGGAATGCAGTGGAGTGGAGAGGAGTGGAATGGAGTGGAGTGGAGTGGAGTGGAGTTGAATGCTGTGGAGTGGAGTGGAATGCAGTGGAGTGGAGTGGAGTGGAGTGGATTGCAGTGGTGTGGAGTGGAGAGGAGTGGAGTGGAGTGGAGTGGAGTGGAGTGGAGTGGAGTGGAGTTGAGATGAATGCAATGGACTGCAGTAAAGTGGAGTGGAGTGGAGTTGAGTGGAGTGGAGTGGAGTAGAGTGGAGTGGAGTGGAGTGGAGTGGAGTTGAATGCAGTGGATTGGAGTGGAGTGGAGTGGAGTGGAATGCAGTGGAGTGGAGTGGAGTGGAATGCAGTGGACTGCAGTGGAGTGGAGAGGAGTGGAGTGGAGTGGAGTAGAGTGGAGTGGAGTGGAATGCAGTGGAGTGGAGTGGAATGCAGTGGAGTGGAGTGGAGTGGAGAGGAGTGGAGTGGAGTGGAGTGGAGTGGAGTGGAGTGGAATGCAGTGGAGTTGAGTGGAATGCAGTGGAGTGGAGTGGAGTGGAGTGGAGAGGAGTGGAGTGGAGTGGAGTGGAGTTGAGATGAATGCAGTGGACTGCAGTAAAGTGGAGTGGAGTGGAGTGGAGTGGAGTGGAGTGGAGTGGAGTGGAGTGGAGTGGAGTGGAGTGGAGTGGAGTGGAGTGGAGTGGAGTGGAGATGAATGCAGTGGACTGCAGTAAAGTGGAGTGGAGTGGAGTGGAGTGGAGTGGAGTGGAGTGGAGTGGAGTGGAGTGGAGTGGAGTGGAGTGGAGTTGAGATGAATGCAGTGGACTGCAGTAAAGTGGAGTGGAGTGGAGTGGAGTGGAGTGGAGTGGAGTGGAGTGGAGTGGAGTGGAGTGGAGTGGAGTAGAGTGGAGTGGAGTTGAATGCAGTGGATTGGAGTGGAGTGGAGTGGAGTGGAATGCAGTGGAGTGGAGTGGAGTGGAATGCAGTGGAGTGGAGTGGAGTGGAGTGGAGTGGAGTGGAGTGGAGTGGAGTGGAGTGGAGTGGAGTGGAGTGGAGTGGAGTGAAGTGGAGTGGACTGGAGTTGAGTGGAGTGGAGAGGAGTGGAGTTTAGTGGAGTGGAGTGGAATGCAGTGGAGTGGAGTGGAGTGGAATGCAGTGGAGTGGAGTGGAGTGGAGTGGAGTGGAGTGGAGTGGAGTGGAGTGGAGTGGAGTGGAGTGGAGTGGAGTGGAGTTGAGATGAATGCAGTGGACTGCAGTAAAGTGGAGTGGAGTGGAGTGGAGTGGAGTGGAGTGGAGTGGAGTGGAGTGGAGTGGAGTGGAGTGGAGTGGAGTGGAGTGGAGTGGAGTGGAGTGGAGTGGAGTTGAGATGAATGCAGTGGATTGCAGTAAAGTGGAGTGGAGTGGAGTGGAGTGGAGTGGAGTGGAGTGGAGTGGAGTGGAGTGGAGTGGAGTGGAGTTGAATGCAGTGGATTGGAGTGGAGTGGAGTGGAGTGGAATGCAGTGGAGTGGAGTGGAGTGGAATGCAGTGGAGTGGAGTGGAGTGGAGTGGAGTGGAGTGGAGTGGAGTGGAGTGGAGTGGAGTGGAGTGGAGTGGAGTGGAGTGGACTGGAGTTGAGTGGAGTGGAGAGGAGTGGAGTTTAGTGGAGTGGAGTGGAATGCAGTGGAGTGGAGTGGAGTGGAATGCAGTGGAGTGGAGTGGAGTGGAGTGGAGTGGAGTGGAGTGGAGTTGAATGCAGTGGAGTGGAGTGGAATGCAGTGGAGTGGAGTGGAGTGGAATGCAGTGGAGTGGAGTGGAGAGGAGTGGAGTGGAGTGGAGAGGAGTGGAGTGGAGTGGAGTGGAGAGGAGTGGAATGCAGTGGAGTGGAGTGGAGAGGAGTGGAGCTGAGTGGAGTGGAGTGGAGTGGAGTGGAGTGGAGTGGAGTGGAGTGGAGTGGAGTGGAGTGGAGTGGAGTTGAGATGAATGCAGTGGACTGCAGTAAAGTGGAGTGGAGTGGAGTGGAGTGGAGTGGAGTGGAGTGGAGTGGAGTGGAGTGGAGTGGAGTGGAGTGGAGTGGAGTGGAGTGGAGTGGAGTTGAATGCAGTGGATTGGAGTGGAGTGGAGTGGAGTGGAATGCAGTGGAGTGGAGTGGAGTGGAATGCAGTGGAGTGGAGTGGAGTGGAGTGGAGTGGAGTGGAGTGGAGTGGAGTGGAGTGGAGTGAAGTGGAGTGGACTGGAGTTGAGTGGAGTGGAGAGGAGTGGAGTTTAGTGGAGTGGAGTGGAATGCAGTGGAGTGGAGTGGAGTGGAATGCAGTGGAGTGGAGTGGAGTGGAGTGGAGTGGAGTGGAGTGGAGTTGAATGCAGTGGAGTGGAGTGGAATGCAGTGGAGTGGAGTGGAGTGGAATGCAGTGGAGTGGAGTGGAGAGGAGTGGAGTGGAGTGGAGAGGAGTGGAGTGGAGTGGAGTGGAGAGGAGTGGAATGCAGTGGAGTGGAGTGGAGAGGAGTGGAGCTGAGTGGAGTGGAGTGGAGTGGAGTGGAGTGGCGTGGAGTGGAGTGGAGTGGAGTGGAGTGGAGTTGAGATGAATGCAGTGGACTGCAGTGGAGTGGAGTGGAGTGGAGTGGAGTGGAGTGGAGTGGAGTTGAATGCAGTGGAGTGGAGTGGAATGCAGTGGAGTGGAGTGGAGTTGAGATGAATGCAGTGGACTGCAGTAAAGTGGAGTGGAGTGGAGTGGAGTGGAGTGGAGTGGAGTGGAGTGGAGTGGAGTGGAGTGGAGTGGAGTGGAGTGGAGTGGAGTGGAGTGGAGTGGAGTTGAGATGAATGCAGTGGACTGCAGTAAAGTGGAGTGGAGTGGAGTGGAGTGGAGTGGAGTGGAGTGGAGTGGAGTTGAATGCAGTGGATTGGAGTGGAGTGGAGTGGAGTGGAATGCAGTGGAGTGGAGTGGAGTGGAATGCAGTGGAGTGGAGTGGAGTGGAGTGGAGTGGAGTGGAGTGGAGTGGAGTGGAGTGGAGTGGAGTGGAGTGGAATGGAGTGGAGTGGAGTGGAGTGGAGTGGAGTGGAGTGGAGTGGAGTGGAGTGGAGTGGAGTGGAGTGGAGTGGAGTGGAGTTGAGTTGAATGCAGTGGAGTGGAGTGGAGTGGAGTTGAGATTAATTCAGTGGAGTGGAGTGGAGTGGAATGCAGTGGAGTGGAGTGGAGTGGAATGCAGTGGAGTGGAGTGGAGTGGAGTGGAGTGGAGTGGAGTGGAGTGGAGTGGAGTGGAGTGGAGTGGAGTGGAGTGGAGTGGAGTGGAGTGGAGATGAGATGAATGCAGTGGACTGCAGTGGAGTAGAGAGGAGTGGAGTGGAGTGGAGTGGAATGCAGTGGAGTTGAGTGGAGTGGAGTGGAGTGGAGTGGAGTGGAATGCAGTGGAGTGGAGTGGAGTGGAGTGGAGTGGAGTGGAGTGGAGTGGAGTGGAGTGGAGTGGAGTGGAGTGGAGTGGAGTGGAGTGGAATGCAGTGGAGTGGAGTGGAGTGGAGTGGAATGGAATGCAGTGAAGTGAAGTGGAGAGGGGTGGAGTTTAGTGGAGTGGAGTGGAACGCAGTGGAGTGGAGAGGAGTGGAATGCAGTGGAGTGGAGTGGAGTGGAGTGGAGTGGAGTGGAGTGGAGTGGAGTGGAGTGGAGTGGAGTGGAGTGGAGTGGAGTGGAGTGGAATGGAATGCAGTGAAGTGGAGTGGAGAGGGGTGGAGTTTAGTGGAGTGGAGTGGAATGCTGTGGAGTGGAGAGGAGTGGAATGAAGTGGAGTGGAGTGGAGTGGAGTGGAGTGGAGTGGAGTTGAGTGGAGTGGAGTGGAGTGGAATGCAGTGGAGTGGAGTGGAATGGAATGCAGTGATGTGGAGTGGAGAGGGGTGGAGTTTAGTGGAGTGGAGTGGAATGCAGTGGAGTGGAGAGGAGTGGAATGCAGTGGAGTGGAGTGGAGTGGAGTGGAGTGGAGTGGAGTGGAGTGGAGTGGAGTGGAGTGGAGTGGAGTGGAGTTTAGTTGAATGCAGTGGAGTGGAGTGGAGTGGAATGCAGTGGAGTGGAGTGGAGTGGAGTTTAGTTGAATGCAGTGGAGTGGAGTGGAGTGGAATGCAGTGGAGTGGAGTGGAGTGGAATGCAGTGGAGTGGAGTGGAGTGGAGTGGAGTGGAGTGGAGTGGAGTGGAGTGGAGTGGAGTGGAGTGGAGTGGAATGCAGTGGAGTGGAGTGGAGAGGAGTGGATTGGAGTGGAGAGGAGTGGAGTGGAGTGGAGTGGAGTGGAGTGGAGTGGAGTGGAGTGGAGTGGAGTGGAGTGGAGTGGAGTGGAATGCAGTGGAGAGGAGTGGTGTGGAGTGGAGTGGAGTGGAGTGGAGTGGAGTGGCGTAAAGAACAGTGGAGTGAAGTGGAGTGGAGTTGAATGCAGTGGAGTGGAGTGGAGTGGAGTGGAGTGGAGTGGAGTGGAGTGGAGTGGAGTGGAGTGGAGTGGAGTGGAATGCAGTGGAGTGGAGTGGAGTGGAGTGGAGTGGAGTGGAGTGGAGTGGAGTGGAGTGGAGTGGAGTGGAGTGGAGTGGAGTGGAGTGGAGAGGAGTGGAGAGGAGTGGAATGCAGTGCAGTGGAGTGGAATGCAGTGCAGTTAAGTGGAGTGGAGTAGAGTGGAGTGGAGTGGAGTGGAGTGGAGTGGAGTGGAGTGGAGTGGAGTGGAGTGGAGTGGAGTGGAGTGGAGTGGAGTGGACTGGAGTGGACTGGAGAGGTGTGGAGTTCAGTGGAGTGGAGTGGAATGCAGTGGAGTGGAGAGGAGTGGAATGCAGTGGAGTGGAGAGGAGTGGAATGCAGTGGAGTGGAGTGGAGTGGAGGGGAATGCAGTGGAGTGGAGTGGAGTGGAATGCAGTGGAGTGGAATGCAGTGGAGTGGAGTGGAGTGGAGTGGAGTGGAGTGGAGTGGAGTGGAGTGGAGTGGAGTGGAGTGGAGAGGAGTGGAGTGGAATGCAGTGGACTGCAGTGGAGTGGAGAGGAGTAGAGTGGAATGCAGTGGACTGCAGTGGAGTGGAGTGGAGTGGAGTGGAGTGGAGTGGAGTGGAGTGGAGTGGAGTGGAATGGAATGCAGTGAAGTGGAGTGGAGTGGAGTGGAGTGGAGTGGAGTGGAGTGGAATGCAGTGGAGTGGAGTGGAGTGGAGTGGAGTGGAGTGGAGTGGAGTGGAGTGGAGTGGAGTGGAGTGGAGTGGAGTGGAGTGGAGTGGAGTGGAATGCAGTGGAGTGGAGTGGAGTGGAATGCAGTGGAGTGGAATGCAGTGGAGTGGAGTGGAGTGGAGTGGAGTGGAGTGGAGTGGAGTGGAGTGGAGTGGAGAGGATTGGAGTGGAGTGGAGTGGAGTGGAGTTGAATGTAGTGGAGTGGAGTGGAGTGGAGTGGAGTGGATTGCAGTTGAGTGGAGTGGAGTGGAATGCAGTGGTGTGGAGTGGAGTGGAGTTGAATGCAGTGGAGTGGAGTGGAGAGGAGTGGAGTTTCGTGGAGAGGAGTGGAGTGGAGTGGAATGCAGTGGAGTGGAGTGGAATGGAATGCAGTGAAGTGGAGTGGAGAGGGGTGGAGTTTAGAGGAGTGGAGTGGAATGCAGTGGAGTGGAGAGGAGTGGAATGCAGTGGAGTGGAGTGGAGTGGAGTGGAGTGGAGTGGAGTGGAGTGGAGTGGAGTGGAGTGGAGTGGAGTGGAGTGGAGTTGAATGCAGTGGAGTGGAGTGGAGTGGAGTTGAGTTGAATGCAGTGGAGTGGAGTGGAGAGGAATGCAGTGGAGTGGAGTGGAGTGGAGTGGAGTGGAGTGGAGTGGAGTGGAGTGGAGTGGAGTGGAGTGGAGTGGAGTGGAGTGGAGTGGAATGCAGTGGAGTGGAGTGGAGTGGAGTGGAGTGGAGTGGAGTGGAGTGGAGTGGAGTGGAGTGGAGTGGAGTGGAGTGGAGTGGAGTTGAGTTGAATGCAGTGGAGTGGAGTGGAGTGGAGTTGAGTTGAATTCAGTGGAGTGGAGTGGAGTGGAATGCAGTGGAGTGGAGTGGATTGGAATGCAGTGGAGTGGAGTGGAGTGGAGTGGAGTGGAGTGGAGTGGAGTGGAGTGGAGTGGAATGCAGTGGAGTGGAGTGGAGTGGAGTGGAGTGGAGTGGAGTGGAGTGGAGAGGAGTGGAGTGGAGTGGAGAGGAGTGGAGAGGAGTGGATTGGAGTGGAGAGGAGTGGAGTGGAGTGGAGTGGAGTGGAGTGGAGTGGAGTGGAGTGGAATGCAGTGGAGTGGAGTGGAGTGGAGTGGAGTGGAGTGGAGTGGAGTGGAGTGGAGTGGAGTGGAGTGGAGTGGAGTGGAGTGGAGTGGCGTAAAGAACAGTGGAGTGAAGTGGAGTGGAGTTGAATGCAGTGGAGTGGAGTGGAGTGGATTGGAGTGGAGTGGAGTGGAGTGGAGTGGAGTGGAGTGGAATGCAGTGGAGTGGAGTGGAGTGGAGTGGAGTGGAGTGGAGTGGAGTGGAGTGGAGTGGAGTGGAGTGGAGTGGAGAGGAGTGGAGAGGAGTGGAATGCAGTGCAGTGGAGTGGAATGCAGTGCAGTTAAGTGGAGTGGAGTGGAGTGGAGTGGAGTGGAGTGGAGTGGAGTGGAGTGGAGTGGAGTGGAGTGGAGTGGAGTGGAGTGGAGTGGAGAGGTGTGGAGTTTAGTGGAGTGGAGTGGAATGCAGTGGAGTGGAGAGAACTGGAATGCAGTGGAGTGGAGAGGAGTGGAATGCAGTGGAGTGGAGAGGAGTGGAATGCAGTGGAGTGGAGTGGAGTGGAGTGGAATGCAGTGGAGTGGAGTGGAGTGGAATGCAGTGGAGTGGAATGCAGTGGAGTGGAGTGGAGTGGAGTGGAGTGGAGTGGAGTGGAGTGGAGTGGAGTGGAGTGGAGTGGAGAGGAGTGGAGTGGAATGCAGTGGACTGCAGTGGAGTGGAGAGGAGTGGAGTGGAGTGGAGTGGAGTGGAGTGGAATGGAGTGGAGTGGAGTGGAGTGGAGTGGAGTTGAATGCAGTGGAGTGGAGTGGAGTGGAGTGGAGTGGAGTGGAGTGGAGTGGAATGGAGTGGAGTGGAGTGGAGGGGAGTGGAGTGGAGTGGAGTTGAATGCAGTGGAGTGGAGTGGAGTGGAATGCAGCGGAGTGGAGTGGAGTGGAGTTGAATGCAGTGGAGTGGAGTGGAGTGGAATGCAGCGGAGTGGAGTGGAGTGGAGTGGAGTGGAGTGGACTGGAGTGGAGTGGAGTGGAGTGGAGTGGAGTGGAGTGGAGTGGAGTGGAGTGGAGTGGAGTGGAGAGGGGTGGAGTTTAGTGGAGTGGAGTGGAGTGGAGTGGAGTGGAGTGGAGTGGAGTGGAGTGGAGTGGAGTGGAGTGGAGTGGAGAGGGGTGGAGTTTAGTGGAGTGGAGTGGAATGCAGTGGAGTGGAGTGGAGTGGAATGCAGTGGAGTGGAATGCAGTGGAGTGGAGTGGAGTGGAGTGGAGTGGAGTGGAATGGAGTGGAGTGGAGTGGAGGGGAGTGGAGTGGAGTGGAGTTGAATGCAGTGGAGTGGAGTGGAGTGGAATGCAGCGGAGTGGAGTGGAGTGGAGTTGAATGCAGTGGAGTGGAGTGGAGTGGAATGCAGCGGAGTGGAGTGGAGTGGAGTGGAGTGGAGTGGACTGGAGTGGAGTGGAGTGGAGTGGAGTGGAGTGGAGTGGAGTGGAGTGGAGTGGAGTGGAGTGGAGAGGGGTGGAGTTTAGTGGAGTGGAGTGGAGTGGAGTGGAGTGGAGTGGAGTGGAGTGGAGTGGAGTGGAGTGGAGTGGAGTGGAGAGGGGTGGAGTTTAGTGGAGTGGAGTGGAATGCAGTGGAGTGGAGTGGAGTGGAATGCAGTGGAGTGGAATGCAGTGGAGTGGAGTGGAGTGGAGTGGAGTGGAGTGGAGTGGTGTGGAGTGGAGTGGAATGGAATGCAGTGAAGTGGAGTGGAGTGGAGTGGAGTGGAGTGGAGTGGAGTGGAGTGGAGTGGAGTGGAGTGGAGTGGAGAGGAGTGAAGTGGAGTGGAGTGGAGTGGAGTGGAGTGGAGTGGAGTGGAGTGGAGTGGAGTGGAGTGGAGTGGAGTGGAGTGGAGTGGAGTGGAGTGGTGTGGAATGCAGTGGAGTGGAGTGGAGTGGAGAGGAGTGGAGTGGAGTGGAGTGGAATGCAGTGGAGTGGAGTGGAGTGGAGTGGAGTGGAGTGGAGTGGAGTGGAGTGGAGTGGAGTGGAGTGGAGTGGAGTGGAGTGGAGTGGAGAGGAGTGGAATGCAGTGGACTGCAGTGGAGTGGAGAGGAGTGGACTGCAGTGGAGTGGAGAGGAGTGGAGTGGAGTGGTGTGGAGTAGAGTGGAGTGGAGTGGAGTGGAATGCAGTGGACTGCAGTGGACTGCAGTGGAGAGGAGTGGAATGCAGTGGAGTGGAGTGGAGTGGAGTGGAGTGGAGTGGAGTGGAGTGGAGTGGAGTGGAGTGGAGTGGAGTGGAATGCAGTGGAGTGGAGTGGAGTGGAGTGGAGTGGAGTGGAGTGGAGTGGAGTGGAGATGAGATGAATGCAGTGGACTGCAGTGGAGTGGAGAGGAGTGGAGTGGAGTGGAATGCAGTGGAGTTGAGTGGAGTGGAGTGGAGTGGAGTGGAGTGGAGTGGAGTGGAATGCAGTGGAGTGGAGTGGAGTGGAGTGGAGTGGAGTGGAGTGGAGTGGAGTGGAGTGGAGTGGAATGGAATGCAGTGGAGTGGAGTGGAGAGGGGTGGAGTTTAGTGGAGTGGAGTGGAATGCTGTGGAGTGGAGAGGAGTGGAATGAAGTGGAGTGGAGTGGAGTGGAGTGGAGTGGAGTGGAGTGGAGTGGAGTGGAGTGGAGTGGAGTGGAGTGGAGTGGAATGCAGTGGAGTGGAGTGGAATGGAATGCAGTGATGTGGAGTGGAGAGGGGTGGAGTTTAGTGGAGTGGAGTGGAATGCAGTGGAGTGGAGAGGAGTGGAATGCAGTGGAGTGGAGTGGAGTGGAGTGGAGTTGAGTGGAGTGGAGTGGAGTGGAGTGGAGTGGAGTGGAGTTGAGTTGAATGCAGTGGAGTGGAGTGGAGTGGAGTTTAGTTGAAGGCAGTGGAGTGGAGTGGAGTGGAATGCAGTGGAGTGGAGTGGAGTGGAATGCAGTGGAGTGGAGTGGAGTGGAGTGGAGTGGAGTGGAGTGGTGTGGAGTGGAGTGGAGTGGAGTGGAGTGGAATGCAGTGGAGTGGAGTGGAGTGGAGTGGAGTGGAGTGGAGTGGAGTGGAGTGGAGTGGAGTGGAGTGGAGTGGAGTGGAGTGGAATGGAATGCAGTGAAGTGGAGTGGAGAGGGGTGGAGTTTAGTGGAGTGGAATGGAATGCTGTGGAGTGGAGAGGAGTGGAATGAAGTGGAGTGGAGTGGAGTGGAGTGGAGTGGAGTGGAGTGGAGTGGAGTGGAGTGGAGTGGAGTGGAGTGGAGTGGAGTGGAATGCAGTGGAGTGGAGTGGAATGGAATGCAGTGATGTGGAGTGGAGAGGGGTGGAGTTTAGTGGAGTGGAGTGGAATGCAGTGGAGTGGAGAGGAGTGGAATGCAGTGGAGTGGAGTGGAGTGGAGTGGAGTGGAGTGGAGTGGAGTGGAGTGGAGTGGAGTGGAGTGGAGTGGAGTGGAGTGGAGTTGAATGCAGTGGAGTGGAGTGGAGTGGAGTTGAGTTGAATGCAGTGGAGTGGAGTGGAGTGGAATGCAGTGGAGTGGAGTGGAGTGGAGTGGAGTGGAGTGGAGTGGAGTGGAGTGGAATGCAGTGGAGTGGAGTGGAGTGGAGTGGAGTGGAGTGGAGTGGAGTGGAGTGGAGTGGAGTGGAGTGGAGTTGAGTTGAATGCAGTGGAGTGGAGGGGAGTGGAGTTGAGATTAATTTAGTGGAGTGGAGTGGAGTGGAATGCAGTGGAGTGGAGTGGAGTGGAGTGGAGTGGAGTGGAGTGGAGTGGAGTGGAGTGGAGTGGAGTGGAGTGGAGATGAGATGAATGCAGTGGACTGCAGTGGAGTGGAGAGGAGTGGAGTGGAGTGGAGTGGAATGCAGTGGAGTTGAGTGGAGTGGAGTGGAGTGGAGTGGAGTGGAATGCAGTGGAGTGGAGTGGAGAGGAGTGGAGTGGAGTGGAGTGGAGTGGAGTGGAGTGGAATGGAGTGGAGTGGAGTGGAGTGGAGTGGAGTGGAGTGGAGTGGAATGCAGTGGAGTGGAGTGGAGTGGAGTGGAATGGAATGCAGTGAAGTGAAGTGGAGAGGGGTGGAGTTTAGTGGAGTGGAGTGGAACGCAGTGGAGTGGAGAGGAGTGGAATGCAGTGGAGTGGAGTGGAGTGGAGTGGAGTGGAGTGGAGTGGAGTGGAGTGGAGTGGAGTGGAGTGGAGTGGAGTGGAGTGGAGTGGAGTGGAATGGAATGCAGTGAAGTGGAGTGGAGAGGGGTGGAGTTTAGTGGAGTGGAGTGGAATGCTGTGGAGTGGAGAGGAGTGGAATGAAGTGGAGTGGAGTGGAGTGGAGTGGAGTGGAGTGGAGTGGAGTGGAGTGGAGTTGAGTGGAGTGGAGTGGAGTGGAATGCAGTGGAGTGGAGTGGAATGGAATGCAGTGATGTGGAGTGGAGAGGGGTGGAGTTTAGTGGAGTGGAGTGGAATGCAGTGGAGTGGAGAGGAGTGGAATGCAGTGGAGTGGAGTGGAGTGGAGTGGAGTGGAGTGGAGTGGAGTGGAGTGGAGTGGAGTGGAGTGGAGTGGAGTGGAGTGGAGTGGAGTGGAGTGGAGTGGAGTTGAGTCGAATGCAGTGGAGTGGAGTGGAGTGGAGTTTAGTTGAATGCAGTGGAGTGGAGTGGAGTGGAATGCAGTGGAGTGGAGTGGAGTGGAATGCAGTGGAGTGGAGTGGAGTGGAGTGGAGTGGAGTGGAGTGGAGTGGAGTGGAGTGGAGTGGAATGCAGTGGAGTGGAGTGGAGTGGAGTGGAGTGGAGTGGAGTGGAGTGGAGTGGAGTGGAGTGGAGTGGAGTGGAGTGGAATGGAATGCAGTGAAGTGGAGTGGAGAGGGGTGGAGTTTAGTGGAGTGGAGTGGAATGCTGTGGAGTGGAGAGGAGTGGAATGAAGTGGAGTGGAGTGGAGTGGAGTGGAGTGGAGTGGAATGCTGTGGAGTGGAGAGGAGTGGAATGAAGTGGAGTGGAGTGGAGTGGAGTGGAGTGGAGAGGAGTGGAGTGGAGTGGAGTGGAATGCAGTGGAGTTGAGTGGAGTGGAGTGGAGTGGAGTGGAGTGGAATGCAGTGGAGTGGAGTGGAGAGGAGTGGAGTGGAGTGGAGTGGAGTGGAGTGGAGTGGAGTGGAGTGGAGTGGAGTGGAGTTAAGTGGAGTGGAGTGGAGTGGAGTGGAGTGGAGTGGAGTGGAGTGGAATGCAGTGGAGTGGAGTGGAGTGGAGTGGAATGGAATGCAGTGAAGTGAAGTGGAGAGGGGTGGAGTTTAGTGGAGTGGAGTGGAACGCAGTGGAGTGGAGAGGAGTGGAATGCAGTGGAGTGGAGTGGAGTGGAGTGGAGTGGAGTGGAGTGGAGTGGAGTGGAGTGGAGTGGAGTGGAGTGGAGTGGAGTGGAGTGGAGTGGAGTGGAGTGGAATGGAATGCAGTGAAGTGGAGTGGAGAGGGGTGGAGTTTAGTGGAGTGGAGTGGAATGCTGTGGAGTGGAGAGGAGTGGAATGAAGTAGAGTGGAGTGGAGTGGAGTGGAGTGGAGTGGAGTGGAGTGGAGTTGAGTGGAGTGGAGTGGAGTGGAATGCAGTGGAGTGGAGTGGAATGGAATGCAGTGATGTGGAGTGGAGAGGGGTGGAGTTTAGTGGAGTGGAGTGGAATGCAGTGGAGTGGAGAGGAGTGGAATGCAGTGGAGTGGAGTGGAGTGGAGTGGAGTGGAGTGGAGTGGAGTGGAGTGGAGTGGAGTGGAGTGGAGTGGAGTGGAGTGGAGTGGAGTGGAGTGGAGTTGAGTTGAATGCAGTGGAGTGGAGTGGAGTGGAGTTTAGTTGAATGCAGTGGAGTGGAGTGGAGTGGAATGCAGTGGAGTGGAGTGGAGTGGAATGCAGTGGAGTGGAGTGGAGTGGAGTGGAGTGGAGTGGAGTGGAGTGGAGTGGAGTGGAGTGGAGTGGAATGGAATGCAGTGAAGTGGAGTGGAGAGGGGTGGAGTTTAGTGGAGTGGAGTGGAATGCTGTGGAGTGGAGAGGAGTGGAATGAAGTGGAGTGGAGTGGAGTGGAGTGGAGTGGAGTGGAGTGGAGTGGAGTGGAGTGGAATGGAATGCAGTGATGTGGAGTGGAGAGGGGTGGAGTTTAGTGGAGTGGAGTGGAATGCTGTGGAGTGGAGAGGAGTGGAATGCAGTGGAGTGGAGTGGAGTGGAGTGGAGTGGAGTGGAGTGGAGTGGAGTGGAGTGGAGTGGAGTGGAGTGGAGTGGAGTGGAGTGGAGTGGAGTTGAGTTGAATGCAGTGGAGTGGAGTGGAGTGGAATGCAGTGGAGTGGAGTGGAGTGGAGTGGAGTGGAGTGGAATGCAGTGGAGTGGAGTGGAATGCAGTGGAGTGGAGTGGAGTGGAGTGGAGTGGAGTGGAATGCAGTGGAGTGGAGTGGAGTGGAGTGGAGTGGAGTGGAGTGGAGTGGAGTGGAATGCAGTGGAGTGGAGTGGAGTGGAGTGGAGTGGAGTGGAGTGGAGTGGAGTGGAGTGGAGTGGAGTGGAGTGGAGTGGAGTGGAGTGGAGTGGAGTTGAGTTGAATGCAGTGGAGTGGAGTGGAGTGGAGTTGAGTTGAATTCAGTGGAGTGGAGTGGAGTGGAATGCAGTGGAGAGGAGTGGAGTGGAATGCAGTGGAGTGGAGTGGAGTGGAGTGGAGTGGAGTGGAGTGGAGTGGAGTGGAGTGGAGTGGAGTGGAGAGGAGTGGAGTGGAGTGGAGTGGAGTGGAGTGGAGTGGAGTGGAGTGGAGAGGAGTGGAGAGGAGTGGATTGGAGTGGAGAGGAGTGGAGTGGAGTGGAGTGGAGTGGAGTGGAGTGGAGTGGAGTGGAGTGGAGTGGAGTGGAATGCAGTGGAGTGGAGTGGTGTGGAGTGGAGTGGAGTGGAGTGGAGTGGAGTGGAGTGGAGTGGAGTGGAGTGGAGTGGAGTGGCGTAAAGAACAGTGGAGTGAAGTGGAGTGGAGTTGAATGCAGTGGAGTGGAGTGGAGTGGAGTGGAGTGGAGTGGAGTGGAGTGGAGTGGAGTGGAGTGGAGTGGAGTGGAGTGGAGTGGAGTGGAATGCAGTGGAGTGGAGTGGAGTTGAGTGGAGTGGAGTGGAGTGGAGTGGAGTGGAGTGGAGTGGAGTGGAGTGGAGAGGAGTGGAGAGGAGTGGAATGCAGTGCAGTGGAGTGGAATGCAGTGCAGTTAAGTGGAGTGGAGTAGAGTGGAGTGGAGTGGAGTGGAGTGGAGTGGAGTGGAGTGGAGTGGAGTGGAGTGGAGTGGAGTGGAGTGGAGTGGAGTGGAGTGGAGTGGAGTGGAGTGGAGTGGACTGGAGAGGTGTGGAGTTTAGTGGAGTGGAGTGGAGAGCAGTGGAGTGGAGAGGAGTGGAATGCAGTGGAGTGGAGAGGAGTGGAATGCAGTGGAGTGGAGTGGAGTGGAGTGGAATGCAGTGGAGTGGAGTGGAGTGGAATGCAGTGGAGTGGAATGCAGTGGAGTGGAGTGGAGTGGAGTGGAGTGGAGTGGAGTGGAGTGGAGTGGAGTGGAGTGGAGTGGAGTGGAGTGGAGAGGAGTGGAGTGGAATGCAGTGGACTGCAGTGGAGTGGAGAGGAGTGGAGTGGAATGCAGTGGACTGCAGTGGAGTGGAGTGGAGTGGAGTGGAGTGGAGTGGAGTGGAGTGGAGTGGAGTGGAGTGGAGTGGAGTGGAGTGGAATGGAATGCAGTGAAGTGGAGTGGAGTGGAGTGGAGTGGAGTGGAGTGGAGTGGAGTGGAGTGGAGTGGAGAGGAGTGGAATGCAGTGGAGTGGAGAGGAGTGGAATGCAGTGGAGTGGAGTGGAGTGGAATGCAGTGGAGTGGAGTGGAGTGGAATGCAGTGGAGTGGAATGCAGTGGAGTGGAGTGGAGTGGAGTGGAGTGGAGTGGAGTGGAGTGGAGTGGAGTGGAGTGGAGTTGAGTGGAGTGGAGTGGAGAGGAGTGGAGTGGAATGCAGTGGACTGCAGTGGAGTGGAGAGGATTGGAGTGGAGTGGAGTGGAGTGGAGTTGAATGTAGTGGAGTGGAGTGGAGTGGAGTGGAGTGGATTGCAGTTGAGTGGAGTGGAGTGGAATGCAGTGGTGTGGAGTGGAGTGGAGTTGAATGCAGTTGAGTGGAGTGGAGAGGAGTGGAGTTTCGTGGAGAGGAGTGGAGTGGAGTGGAATGCAGTGGAGTGGAGTGGAATGGAATGCAGTGAAGTGGAGTGGAGAGGGGTGGAGTTTAGAGGAGTGGAGTGGAATGCAGTGGAGTGGAGAGGAGTGGAATGCAGTGGAGTGGAGTGGAGTGGAGTGGAGTGGAGTGGAGTGGAGTGGAGTGGAGTGGAGTGGAGTGGAGTGGAGTTGAATGCAGTGGAGTGGAGTGGAGTGGAGTTGAGTTGAATGCAGTGGAGTGGAGTGGAGAGGAATGCAGTGGAGTGGAGTGGAGTGGAGTGGAGTGGAGAGTGGAGTGGAGTGGAGTGGAGTGGAGTGGAGTGGAGTGGAATGCAGTGGAGTGGAGTGGAGTGGAGTGGAGTGGAGTGGAGTGGAGTGGAGTGGAGTGGAGTGGAGTGGAGTGGAATGCAGTGGAGTGGAGTGGAGTGGAATGCAGTGGAGTGGAGTGGAGTGGAGTGGAGTGGAGTGGAGTGGAGTAGTGGAGTGGAGTGGAGTGGAGTGGAGTGGAGTGGAATGCAGTGGAGTGGAGTGGAGTGGAGTGGAGTGGAGTGGAGTGGAGTGGAGTGGAGTGGAGTGGAGAGGAGAGGAGTGGAGTGGAGTGGAGAGGAGTGGAGAGGAGTGGATTGGAGTGGAGAGGAGTGGAGTGGAGTGGAGTGGAGTGGAGTGGAGTGGAGTGGAGTGGAGTGGAGTGGAGTGGAGTGGAGTGGAGTGGAGTTGAGTTGAATGCAGTGGAGTGGAGTGGAGTGGAGTTGAGTTGAATTCAGTGGAGTGGAGTGGAGTGGAATGCAGTGGAGTGGAGTGGAGTGGAATGCAGTGGAGTGGAGTGGAGTGGAGTGGAGTGGAGTGGAGTGGAGTGGAGTGGAGTGGAATGCAGTGGAGTAGAGTGGAGTGGAGTGGAGTGGAGTGGAGTGGAGAGGAGTGGAGTGGAGTGGAGAGGAGTGGAGAGGAGTGGATTGGAGTGGAGAGGAGTGGAGTGGAGTGGAGTGGAGTGGAGTGGAGTGGAGTGGAGTGGAGTGGAGTGGAGTGGAGTGGAGTGGAATGCAGTGGAGTGGAGTGGAGTGGAGTGGAGTGGAGTGGAGTGGAGTGGAGTGGAGTGGAGTGGAGTGGCGTAAAGAACAGTGGAGTGAAGTGGAGTGGAGTTGAATGCAGTGGAGTGGAGTGGAGTGGAGTGGAGTGGAGTGGAGTGGAGTGGAGTGGAGTGGAGTGGAGTGGAGTGGAGTGGAGTGGAGTGGAATGCAGTGGAGTGGAGTGGAGTGGAGTGGAGTGGAGTGGAGTGGAGTGGAGTGGAGTGGAGTGGAGTGGAGTGGAGAGGAGTGGAGAGGAGTGGAATGCAGTGCAGTGGAGTGGAATGCAGTGCAGTTAAGTGGAGTGGAGTAGAGTGGAGTGGAGTGGAGTGGAGTGGAGTGGAGTGGAGTGGAGTGGAGTGGAGTGGAGTGGAGTGGAGTGGAGTGGAGTGGAGTGGAGTGGAGTGGAGTGGAGAGGTGTGGAGTTTAGTGGAGTGGAGTGGAATGCAGTGGAGTGGAGAGGACTGGAATGCAGTGGAGTGGAGAGGAGTGGAATGCAGTGGAGTGGAGTGGAGTGGAGTGGAATGCAGTGGAGTGGAGTGGAGTGGAATGCAGTGGAGTGGAATGCAGTGGAGTGGAGTGGAGTGGAGTGGAGTGGAGTGGAGTGGAGTGGAGTGGAGTGGAGTGGAGTGGAGTGGAGTGGAGTGGAGTGGAGTGGAGTGGAATGCAGTGGAGTGGAATGCAGTGGAGTGGAGTGGAGTGGAGTGGAGTGGAGTGGAGTGGAGTGGAGTGGAGTGGAGTGGAGTGGAGTGGAGTGGAGTGGAGTGGAGAGGAGTGGAGTGGAATGCAGTGGACTGCAGTGGAGTGGAGAGGAGTGGAGTGGAATGCAGTGGACTGCAGTGGAGTGGAGTGGAGTGGAGTGGAGTGGAGTGGAGTGGAGTGGAGTGGAGTGGAGTGGAATGGAATGCAGTGAAGTGGAGTGGAGTGGAGTGGAGTGGAGTGGAGTGGAGTGGAGTGGAGTGGAGTGGAGTGGAGTGGAGAGGAGTGGAATGCAGTGGAGTGGAGAGGAGTGGAATGCAGTGGAGTGGAGTGGAGTGGAATGCAGTGGAGTGGAGTGGAGTGGAGTGGAGTGGAGTGGAGTGGAGTGGAGTGGAATGCAGTGGAGTGGAGTGGAGTGGAATGCAGTGGAGTGGAGTGGAGTGGAGTGGAGTGGAGTGGAGTGGAGTGGAGTGGAATGCAGTGGAGTGGAGTGGAGTGGAGTGGAGTGGAGTGGAGTGGAGTGGAGTGGAGTGGAGTGGAGTGGAGTGGAGTGGAGTGGAGTGGAGTGGAGTGGAGAGGGGTGGAGTTTAGTGGAGTGGAGTGGAATGCAGTGGAGTGGAGTGGAGTGGAATGCAGTGGAGTGGAATGCAGTGGAGTGGAGTGGAGTGGAGTGGAGTGGAGTGGAGTGGTGTGGAGTGGAGTGGAATGGAATGCAGTGAAGTGGAGTGGAGTGGAGTGGAGTGGAGTGGAGTGGAGTGGAGTGGAGTGGAGTGGAGTGGAGTGGAGTGGAGTGGAGTGGAGTGGAGAGGAGTGAAGTGGAGTGGAGTGGAGTGGAGTGGAGTGGAGTGGAGTGGAGTGGAGTGGAGTGGAGTGGAGTGGAGTGGAGTGGTGTGGAATGCAGTGGAGTGGAGTGGAGTGGAGTGGAGAGGAGTGGAGTGGAGTGGAGTGGAATGCAGTGGAGTGGAGTGGAGTGGAGTGGAGTGGAGTGGAGTGGAGTGGAGTGGAGTGGAGTGGAGTGGAGTGGAGTGGAGTGGAGTGGAGTGGAGTGGAGTGGAGAGGAGTGGAATGCAGTGGACTGCAGTGGAGTGGAGAGGAGTGGAGTGGAGAGGTGTGGAGTAGAGTGGAGTGGAGTGGAGTGGAATGCAGTGGACTGCAGTGGACTGCAGTGGAGAGGAGTGGAGTGGAGTGGAGTGGAGAGGAGTGGAATGCAGTGGAGTGGAGTGGAGTGGAGTGGAGTGGAGTGGAGTGGAGTGGAGTGGAGTGGAGTGGAGTGGAATGCAGTGGAGTGGAGTGGAGTGGAGTGGAGTGGAGTGGAGATGAGATGAATGCAGTGGACTGCAGTGGAGTGGAGAGGAGTGGAGTGGAGTGGAATGCAGTGGAGTTGAGTGGAGTGGAGTGGAGTGGAGTGGAGTGGAGTGGAGTGGAATGCAGTGGAGTGGAGTGGAGTGGAGTGGAGTGGAGTGGAGTGGAGTGGAGTGGAGTGGAGTGGAGTGGAGTGGAATGGAATGCAGTGGAGTGGAGTGGAGAGGGGTGGAGTTTAGTGGAGTGGAGTGGAATGCTGTGGAGTGGAGAGGAGTGGAATGAAGTGGAGTGGAGTGGAGTGGAGTGGAGTGGAGTGGAGTGGAGTGGAGTGGAGTGGAGTGGAATGCAGTGGAGTGGAGTGGAATGGAATGCAGTGATGTGGAGTGGAGAGGGGTGGAGTTTAGTGGAGTGGAGTGGAATGCAGTGGAGTGGAGAGGAGTGGAATGCAGTGGAGTGGAGTGGAGTGGAGTGGAGTTGAGTGGAGTGGAGTGGAGTGGAGTGGAGTGGAGTGGAGTTGAGTTGAATGCAGTGGAGTGGAGTGGAGTGGAGTTTAGTTGAAGGCAGTGGAGTGGAGTGGAGTGGAATGCAGTGGAGTGGAGTGGAGTGGAATGCAGTGGAGTGGAGTGGAGTGGAGTGGAGTGGAGTGGAGTGGTGTGGAGTGGAGTGGAGTGGAGTGGAGTGGAATGCAGTGGAGTGGAGTGGAGTGGAGTGGAGTGGAGTGGAGTGGAGTGGAGTGGAGTGGAGTGGAGTGGAGTGGAGTGGAGTGGAATGGAATGCAGTGAAGTGGAGTGGAGAGGGGTGGAGTTTAGTGGAGTGGAATGGAATGCTGTGGAGTGGAGAGGAGTGGAATGAAGTGGAGTGGAGTGGAGTGGAGTGGAGTGGAGTGGAGTGGAGTGGAGTGGAGTGGAGTGGAGTGGAGTGGAGTGGAGTGGAGTGGAGTGGAATGCAGTGGAGTGGAGTGGAATGGAATGCAGTGATGTGGAGTGGAGAGGGGTGGAGTTTAGTGGAGTGGAGTGGAATGCAGTGGAGTGGAGAGGAGTGGAATGCAGTGGAGTGGAGTGGAGTGGAGTGGAGTGGAGTGGAGTGGAGTGGAGTGGAGTGGAGTGGAGTGGAGTGGAGTGGAGTGGAGTTGAATGCAGTGGAGTGGAGTGGAGTGGAGTTGAGTTGAATGCAGTGGAGTGGAGTGGAGTGGAATGCAGTGGAGTGGAGTGGAGTGGAGTGGAGTGGAGTGGAGTGGAATGCAGTGGAGTGGAGTGGAGTGGAGTGGAGTGGAGTGGAGTGGAGTGGAGTGGAGTGGAGTGGAGTGGAGTGGAGTGGAGTTGAGTTGAATGCAGTGGAGTGGAGGGGAGTGGAGTTGAGATTAATTCAGTGGAGTGGAGTGGAGTGGAATGCAGTGGAGTGGAGTGGAGTGGAGTGGAGTGGAGTGGAGTGGAGTGGAGTGGAGTGGAGTGGAGTGGAGTGGAGATGAGATGAATGCAGTGGACTGCAGTGGAGTGGAGAGGAGTGGAGTGGAGTGGAGTGGAATGCAGTGGAGTTGAGTGGAGTGGAGTGGAGTGGAGTGGAGTGGAATGCAGTGGAGTGGAGTGGAGAGGAGTGGAGTGGAGTGGAGTGGAGTGGAGTGGAGTGGAATGGAGTGGAGTGGAGTGGAGTGGAGTGGAGTGGAGTGGAGTGGAATGCAGTGGAGTGGAGTGGAGTGGAGTGGAATGGAATGCAGTGAAGTGAAGTGGAGAGGGGTGGAGTTTAGTGGAGTGGAGTGGAACGCAGTGGAGTGGAGAGGAGTGGAATGCAGTGGAGTGGAGTGGAGTGGAGTGGAGTGGAGTGGAGTGGAGTGGAGTGGAGTGGAGTGGAGTGGAGTGGAGTGGAGTGGAGTGGAGTGGAATGGAATGCAGTGAAGTGGAGTGGAGAGGGGTGGAGTTTAGTGGAGTGGAGTGGAATGCTGTGGAGTGGAGAGGAGTGGAATGAAGTGGAGTGGAGTGGAGTGGAGTGGAGTGGAGTGGAGTGGAGTGGAGTGGAGTTGAGTGGAGTGGAGTGGAGTGGAATGCAGTGGAGTGGAGTGGAATGGAATGCAGTGATGTGGAGTGGAGAGGGGTGGAGTTTAGTGGAGTGGAGTGGAATGCAGTGGAGTGGAGAGGAGTGGAATGCAGTGGAGTGGAGTGGAGTGGAGTGGAGTGGAGTGGAGTGGAGTGGAGTGGAGTGGAGTGGAGTGGAGTGGAGTGGAGTGGAGTTGAGTCGAATGCAGTGGAGTGGAGTGGAGTGGAGTTTAGTTGAATGCAGTGGAGTGGAGTGGAGTGGAATGCAGTGGAGTGGAGTGGAGTGGAATGCAGTGGAGTGGAGTGGAGTGGAGTGGAGTGGAGTGGAGTGGAGTGGAGTGGAGTGGAGTGGAATGCAGTGGAGTGGAGTGGAGTGGAGTGGAGTGGAGTGGAGTGGAGTGGAGTGGAGTGGAGTGGAGTGGAGTGGAGTGGAATGGAATGCAGTGAAGTGGAGTGGAGAGGGGTGGAGTTTAGTGGAGTGGAGTGGAATGCTGTGGAGTGGAGAGGAGTGGAATGAAGTGGAGTGGAGTGGAGTGGAGTGGAGTGGAGTGGAATGCTGTGGAGTGGAGAGGAGTGGAATGAAGTGGAGTGGAGTGGAGTGGAGTGGAGTGGAGAGGAGTGGAGTGGAGTGGAGTGGAATGCAGTGGAGTTGAGTGGAGTGGAGTGGAGTGGAGTGGAGTGGAATGCAGTGGAGTGGAGTGGAGAGGAGTGGAGTGGAGTGGAGTGGAGTGGAGTGGAGTGGAGTGGAGTGGAGTGGAGTGGAGTTAAGTGGAGTGGAGTGGAGTGGAGTGGAGTGGAGTGGAGTGGAGTGGAATGCAGTGGAGTGGAGTGGAGTGGAGTGGAATGGAATGCAGTGAAGTGAAGTGGAGAGGGGTGGAGTTTAGTGGAGTGGAGTGGAACGCAGTGGAGTGGAGAGGAGTGGAATGCAGTGGAGTGGAGTGGAGTGGAGTGGAGTGGAGTGGAGTGGAGTGGAGTGGAGTGGAGTGGAGTGGAGTGGAGTGGAGTGGAGTGGAGTGGAGTGGAGTGGAATGGAATGCAGTGAAGTGGAGTGGAGAGGGGTGGAGTTTAGTGGAGTGGAGTGGAATGCTGTGGAGTGGAGAGGAGTGGAATGAAGTAGAGTGGAGTGGAGTGGAGTGGAGTGGAGTGGAGTGGAGTGGAGTTGAGTGGAGTGGAGTGGAGTGGAATGCAGTGGAGTGGAGTGGAATGGAATGCAGTGATGTGGAGTGGAGAGGGGTGGAGTTTAGTGGAGTGGAGTGGAATGCAGTGGAGTGGAGAGGAGTGGAATGCAGTGGAGTGGAGTGGAGTGGAGTGGAGTGGAGTGGAGTGGAGTGGAGTGGAGTGGAGTGGAGTGGAGTGGAGTGGAGTGGAGTGGAGTGGAGTGGAGTTGAGTTGAATGCAGTGGAGTGGAGTGGAGTGGAGTTTAGTTGAATGCAGTGGAGTGGAGTGGAGTGGAATGCAGTGGAGTGGAGTGGAGTGGAATGCAGTGGAGTGGAGTGGAGTGGAGTGGAGTGGAGTGGAGTGGAGTGGAGTGGAGTGGAGTGGAGTGGAGTGGAATGGAATGCAGTGAAGTGGAGTGGAGAGGGGTGGAGTTTAGTGGAGTGGAGTGGAATGCTGTGGAGTGGAGAGGAGTGGAATGAAGTGGAGTGGAGTGGAGTGGAGTGGAGTGGAGTGGAGTGGAGTGGAGTGGAGTGGAATGGAATGCAGTGATGTGGAGTGGAGAGGGGTGGAGTTTAGTGGAGTGGAGTGGAATGCTGTGGAGTGGAGAGGAGTGGAATGCAGTGGAGTGGAGTGGAGTGGAGTGGAGTGGAGTGGAGTGGAGTGGAGTGGAGTGGAGTGGAGTGGAGTGGAGTGGAGTGGAGTGGAGTTGAGTTGAATGCAGTGGAGTGGAGTGGAGTGGAATGCAGTGGAGTGGAGTGGAGTGGAGTGGAGTGGAGTGGAATGCAGTGGAGTGGAGTGGAATGCAGTGGAGTGGAGTGGAGTGGAGTGGAGTGGAGTGGAATGCAGTGGAGTGGAGTGGAGTGGAGTGGAGTGGAGTGGAGTGGAGTGGAGTGGAATGCAGTGGAGTGGAGTGGAGTGGAGTGGAGTGGAGTGGAGTGGAGTGGAGTGGAGTGGAGTGGAGTGGAGTGGAGTGGAGTGGAGTGGAGTGGAGTTGAGTTGAATGCAGTGGAGTGGAGTGGAGTGGAGTTGAGTTGAATTCAGTGGAGTGGAGTGGAGTGGAATGCAGTGGAGAGGAGTGGAGTGGAATGCAGTGGAGTGGAGTGGAGTGGAGTGGAGTGGAGTGGAGTGGAGTGGAGTGGAGTGGAGTGGAGAGGAGTGGAGTGGAGTGGAGTGGAGTGGAGTGGAGTGGAGTGGAGTGGAGAGGAGTGGAGAGGAGTGGATTGGAGTGGAGAGGAGTGGAGTGGAGTGGAGTGGAGTGGAGTGGAGTGGAGTGGAGTGGAGTGGAGTGGAGTGGAATGCAGTGGAGTGGAGTGGTGTGGAGTGGAGTGGAGTGGAGTGGAGTGGAGTGGAGTGGAGTGGAGTGGAGTGGAGTGGAGTGGCGTAAAGAACAGTGGAGTGAAGTGGAGTGGAGTTGAATGCAGTGGAGTGGAGTGGAGTGGAGTGGAGTGGAGTGGAGTGGAGTGGAGTGGAGTGGAGTGGAGTGGAGTGGAGTGGAGTGGAGTGGAATGCAGTGGAGTGGAGTGGAGTTGAGTGGAGTGGAGTGGAGTGGAGTGGAGTGGAGTGGAGTGGAGTGGAGTGGAGAGGAGTGGAGAGGAGTGGAATGCAGTGCAGTGGAGTGGAATGCAGTGCAGTTAAGTGGAGTGGAGTAGAGTGGAGTGGAGTGGAGTGGAGTGGAGTGGAGTGGAGTGGAGTGGAGTGGAGTGGAGTGGAGTGGAGTGGAGTGGAGTGGAGTGGAGTGGAGTGGAGTGGAGTGGACTGGAGAGGTGTGGAGTTTAGTGGAGTGGAGTGGAGAGCAGTGGAGTGGAGAGGAGTGGAATGCAGTGGAGTGGAGAGGAGTGGAATGCAGTGGAGTGGAGTGGAGTGGAGTGGAATGCAGTGGAGTGGAGTGGAGTGGAATGCAGTGGAGTGGAATGCAGTGGAGTGGAGTGGAGTGGAGTGGAGTGGAGTGGAGTGGAGTGGAGTGGAGTGGAGTGGAGTGGAGTGGAGAGGAGTGGAGTGGAATGCAGTGGACTGCAGTGGAGTGGAGAGGAGTGGAGTGGAATGCAGTGGACTGCAGTGGAGTGGAGTGGAGTGGAGTGGAGTGGAGTGGAGTGGAGTGGAGTGGAGTGGAGTGGAGTGGAGTGGAATGGAATGCAGTGAAGTGGAGTGGAGTGGAGTGGAGTGGAGTGGAGTGGAGTGGAGTGGAGTGGAGTGGAGAGGAGTGGAATGCAGTGGAGTGGAGAGGAGTGGAATGCAGTGGAGTGGAGTGGAGTGGAATGCAGTGGAGTGGAGTGGAGTGGAATGCAGTGGAGTGGAATGCAGTGGAGTGGAGTGGAGTGGAGTGGAGTGGAGTGGAGTGGAGTGGAGTGGAGTGGAGTGGAGTTGAGTGGAGTGGAGTGGAGAGGAGTGGAGTGGAATGCAGTGGACTGCAGTGGAGTGGAGAGGATTGGAGTGGAGTGGAGTGGAGTGGAGTTGAATGTAGTGGAGTGGAGTGGAGTGGAGTGGAGTGGATTGCAGTTGAGTGGAGTGGAGTGGAATGCAGTGGTGTGGAGTGGAGTGGAGTTGAATGCAGTTGAGTGGAGTGGAGAGGAGTGGAGTTTCGTGGAGAGGAGTGGAGTGGAGTGGAATGCAGTGGAGTGGAGTGGAATGGAATGCAGTGAAGTGGAGTGGAGAGGGGTGGAGTTTAGAGGAGTGGAGTGGAATGCAGTGGAGTGGAGAGGAGTGGAATGCAGTGGAGTGGAGTGGAGTGGAGTGGAGTGGAGTGGAGTGGAGTGGAGTGGAGTGGAGTGGAGTGGAGTGGAGTTGAATGCAGTGGAGTGGAGTGGAGTGGAGTTGAGTTGAATGCAGTGGAGTGGAGTGGAGAGGAATGCAGTGGAGTGGAGTGGAGTGGAGTGGAGTGGAGTGGAGTGGAGTGGAGTGGAGTGGAGTGGAGTGGAGTGGAATGCAGTGGAGTGGAGTGGAGTGGAGTGGAGTGGAGTGGAGTGGAGTGGAGTGGAGTGGAGTGGAGTGGAGTGGAATGCAGTGGAGTGGAGTGGAGTGGAATGCAGTGGAGTGGAGTGGAGTGGAGTGGAGTGGAGTGGAGTGGAGTGGAATGCAGTGGAGTGGAGTGGAGTGGAGTGGAGTGGAGTGGAGTGGAGTGGAGTGGAGTGGAGTGGAGAGGAGAGGAGTGGAGTGGAGTGGAGAGGAGTGGAGAGGAGTGGATTGGAGTGGAGAGGAGTGGAGTGGAGTGGAGTGGAGTGGAGTGGAGTGGAGTGGAGTGGAGTGGAGTGGAGTGGAGTGGAGTGGAGTGGAGTTGAGTTGAATGCAGTGGAGTGGAGTGGAGTGGAGTTGAGTTGAATTCAGTGGAGTGGAGTGGAGTGGAATGCAGTGGAGTGGAGTGGAGTGGAATGCAGTGGAGTGGAGTGGAGTGGAGTGGAGTGGAGTGGAGTGGAGTGGAGTGGAGTGGAATGCAGTGGAGTAGAGTGGAGTGGAGTGGAGTGGAGTGGAGTGGAGAGGAGTGGAGTGGAGTGGAGAGGAGTGGAGAGGAGTGGATTGGAGTGGAGAGGAGTGGAGTGGAGTGGAGTGGAGTGGAGTGGAGTGGAGTGGAGTGGAGTGGAGTGGAGTGGAGTGGAGTGGAATGCAGTGGAGTGGAGTGGAGTGGAGTGGAGTGGAGTGGAGTGGAGTGGAGTGGAGTGGAGTGGAGTGGCGTAAAGAACAGTGGAGTGAAGTGGAGTGGAGTTGAATGCAGTGGAGTGGAGTGGAGTGGAGTGGAGTGGAGTGGAGTGGAGTGGAGTGGAGTGGAGTGGAGTGGAGTGGAGTGGAGTGGAGTGGAGTGGAATGCAGTGGAGTGGAGTGGAGTGGAGTGGAGTGGAGTGGAGTGGAGTGGAGTGGAGTGGAGTGGAGTGGAGAGGAGTGGAGAGGAGTGGAATGCAGTGCAGTGGAGTGGAATGCAGTGCAGTTAAGTGGAGTGGAGTAGAGTGGAGTGGAGTGGAGTGGAGTGGAGTGGAGTGGAGTGGAGTGGAGTGGAGTGGAGTGGAGTGGAGTGGAGTGGAGTGGAGTGGAGTGGAGTGGAGTGGAGAGGTGTGGAGTTTAGTGGAGTGGAGTGGAATGCAGTGGAGTGGAGAGGACTGGAATGCAGTGGAGTGGAGAGGAGTGGAATGCAGTGGAGTGGAGTGGAGTGGAGTGGAATGCAGTGGAGTGGAGTGGAGTGGAATGCAGTGGAGTGGAATGCAGTGGAGTGGAGTGGAGTGGAGTGGAGTGGAGTGGAGTGGAGTGGAGTGGAGTGGAGTGGAGTGGAGTGGAGTGGAGTGGAGTGGAGTGGAGTGGAATGCAGTGGAGTGGAATGCAGTGGAGTGGAGTGGAGTGGAGTGGAGTGGAGTGGAGTGGAGTGGAGTGGAGTGGAGTGGAGTGGAGTGGAGTGGAGTGGAGTGGAGAGGAGTGGAGTGGAATGCAGTGGACTGCAGTGGAGTGGAGAGGAGTGGAGTGGAATGCAGTGGACTGCAGTGGAGTGGAGTGGAGTGGAGTGGAGTGGAGTGGAGTGGAGTGGAGTGGAGTGGAGTGGAATGGAATGCAGTGAAGTGGAGTGGAGTGGAGTGGAGTGGAGTGGAGTGGAGTGGAGTGGAGTGGAGTGGAGTGGAGTGGAGAGGAGTGGAATGCAGTGGAGTGGAGAGGAGTGGAATGCAGTGGAGTGGAGTGGAGTGGAATGCAGTGGAGTGGAGTGGAGTGGAGTGGAGTGGAGTGGAGTGGAGTGGAGTGGAATGCAGTGGAGTGGAGTGGAGTGGAATGCAGTGGAGTGGAGTGGAGTGGAGTGGAGTGGAGTGGAGTGGATGGAGTGAGTGAGTGGAATGCAGTGGAGTGGAGTGGGTGAGTGGAGTGGAGTGGAGTGGAGTGGAGTGGAGTGGAGTGGAGTGGAGTGGAGTGGAGTGGAGTGGAGTGGAGTGGAGTGGAGTGGAGAGGGGTGGAGTTTAGTGGAGTGGAGTGGAATGCAGTGGAGTGGAGTGGAGTGGAATGCAGTGGAGTGGAATGCAGTGGAGTGGAGTGGAGTGGAGTGGAGTGGAGTGGAGTGGTGTGGAGTGGAGTGGAATGGAATGCAGTGAAGTGGAGTGGAGTGGAGTGGAGTGGAGTGGAGTGGAGTGGAGTGGAGTGGAGTGGAGTGGAGTGGAGTGGAGTGGAGTGGAGTGGAGAGGAGTGAAGTGGAGTGGAGTGGAGTGGAGTGGAGTGGAGTGGAGTGGAGTGGAGTGGAGTGGAGTGAGTGGAGTGGAGTGGAGTGGTGTGGAATGCAGTGGAGTGGAGTGGAGTGGAGTGGAGAGGAGTGGAGTGGAGTGGAGTGGAATGCAGTGGAGTGGAGTGGAGTGGAGTGGAGGAGTGGAGTGGAGTGGAGTGGAGTGGAGTGGAGTGGAGTGGAGTGGAGTGGAGTGGAGTGGAGTGGAGTGGAGAGGAGTGGAATGCAGTGGACTGCAGTGGAGTGGAGAGGAGTGGAGTGGAGAGGTGTGGAGTAGAGTGGAGTGGAGTGGAGTGGAATGCAGTGGACTGCAGTGGACTGCAGTGGAGAGGAGTGGAGTGGAGTGGAGTGGAGAGGAGTGGAATGCAGTGGAGTGGAGTGGAGTGGAGTGGAGTGGAGTGGAGTGGAGTGGAGTGGAGTGGAGTGGAGTGGAATGCAGTGGAGTGGAGTGGAGTGGAGTGGAGTGGAGTGGAGATGAGATGAATGCAGTGGACTGCAGTGGAGTGGAGAGGAGTGGAGTGGAGTGGAATGCAGTGGAGTTGAGTGGAGTGGAGTGGAGTGGAGTGGAGTGGAGTGGAGTGGAATGCAGTGGAGTGGAGTGGAGTGGAGTGGAGTGGAGTGGAGTGGAGTGGAGTGGAGTGGAGTGGAGTGGAGTGGAATGGAATGCAGTGGAGTGGAGTGGAGAGGGGTGGAGTTTAGTGGAGTGGAGTGGAATGCTGTGGAGTGGAGAGGAGTGGAATGAAGTGGAGTGGAGTGGAGTGGAGTGGAGTGGAGTGGAGTGGAGTGGAGTGGAGTGGAGTGGAATGCAGTGGAGTGGAGTGGAATGGAATGCAGTGATGTGGAGTGGAGAGGGGTGGAGTTTAGTGGAGTGGAGTGGAATGCAGTGGAGTGGAGAGGAGTGGAATGCAGTGGAGTGGAGTGGAGTGGAGTGGAGTTGAGTGGAGTGGAGTGGAGTGGAGTGGAGTGGAGTGGAGTTGAGTTGAATGCAGTGGAGTGGAGTGGAGTGGAGTTTAGTTGAAGGCAGTGGAGTGGAGTGGAGTGGAATGCAGTGGAGTGGAGTGGAGTGGAATGCAGTGGAGTGGAGTGGAGTGGAGTGGAGTGGAGTGGAGTGGTGTGGAGTGGAGTGGAGTGGAGTGGAGTGGAATGCAGTGGAGTGGAGTGGAGTGGAGTGGAGTGGAGTGGAGTGGAGTGGAGTGGAGTGGAGTGGAGTGGAGTGGAGTGGAGTGGAATGGAATGCAGTGAAGTGGAGTGGAGAGGGGTGGAGTTTAGTGGAGTGGAATGGAATGCTGTGGAGTGGAGAGGAGTGGAATGAAGTGGAGTGGAGTGGAGTGGAGTGGAGTGGAGTGGAGTGGAGTGGAGTGGAGTGGAGTGGAGTGGAGTGGAGTGGAGTGGAGTGGAGTGGAATGCAGTGGAGTGGAGTGGAATGGAATGCAGTGATGTGGAGTGGAGAGGGGTGGAGTTTAGTGGAGTGGAGTGGAATGCAGTGGAGTGGAGAGGAGTGGAATGCAGTGGAGTGGAGTGGAGTGGAGTGGAGTGGAGTGGAGTGGAGTGGAGTGGAGTGGAGTGGAGTGGAGTGGAGTGGAGTGGAGTTGAATGCAGTGGAGTGGAGTGGAGTGGAGTTGAGTTGAATGCAGTGGAGTGGAGTGGAGTGGAATGCAGTGGAGTGGAGTGGAGTGGAGTGGAGTGGAGTGGAGTGGAATGCAGTGGAGTGGAGTGGAGTGGAGTGGAGTGGAGTGGAGTGGAGTGGAGTGGAGTGGAGTGGAGTGGAGTGGAGTGGAGTTGAGTTGAATGCAGTGGAGTGGAGGGGAGTGGAGTTGAGATTAATTCAGTGGAGTGGAGTGGAGTGGAATGCAGTGGAGTGGAGTGGAGTGGAGTGAGTGAGTGGAGTGGAGTGGAGTGGAGTGGAGTGGAGTGGAGTGGAGTGGAGATGAGATGAATGCAGTGGACTGCAGTGGAGTGGAGAGGAGTGGAGTGGAGTGGAGTGGAATGCAGTGGAGTTGAGTGGAGTGGAGTGGAGTGGAGTGGAGTGGAATGCAGTGGAGTGGAGTGGAGAGGAGTGGAGTGGAGTGGAGTGGAGTGGAGTGGAGTGGAATGGAGTGGAGTGGAGTGGAGTGGAGTGAGTGGAGTGGAGTGGAGTGGAATGCAGTGGAGTGGAGTGGAGTGGAGTGGAATGGAATGCAGTGAAGTGAAGTGGAGAGGGGTGGAGTTTAGTGGAGTGGAGTGGAACGCAGTGGAGTGGAGAGGAGTGGAATGCAGTGGAGTGGAGTGGAGTGGAGTGGAGTGGAGTGGAGTGGAGTGGAGTGGAGTGGAGTGGAGTGGAGTGGAGTGGAGTGGAGTGGAGTGGAGTGGAATGGAATGCAGTGAAGTGGAGTGGAGAGGGGTGGAGTTTAGTGGAGTGGAGTGGAATGCTGTGGAGTGGAGAGGAGTGGAATGAAGTGGAGTGGAGTGGAGTGGAGTGGAGTGGAGTGGAGTGGAGTGGAGTGGAGTTGAGTGGAGTGGAGTGGAGTGGAATGCAGTGGAGTGGAGTGGAATGGAATGCAGTGATGTGGAGTGGAGAGGGGTGGAGTTTAGTGGAGTGGAGTGGAATGCAGTGGAGTGGAGAGGAGTGGAATGCAGTGGAGTGGAGTGGAGTGGAGTGGAGTGGAGTGAGTGGAGTGGAGTGGAGTGGAGTGGAGTGGAGTGGAGTGGAGTGGAGTGGAGTTGAGTCGAATGCAGTGGAGTGGAGTGGAGTGGAGTTTAGTTGAATGCAGTGGAGTGGAGTGGAGTGGAATGCAGTGGAGTGGAGTGGAGTGGAATGCAGTGGAGTGGAGTGGAGTG
This sequence comes from Cyrtonyx montezumae, assembly GCF_038088225.1. NCBI lineage: Eukaryota > Metazoa > Chordata > Aves > Galliformes > Odontophoridae > Cyrtonyx > Cyrtonyx montezumae. Next base: position 1,646 of record NW_027072099.1, on the reverse strand, counting down.
GAGTGGAGTGGAGTGGAGTGGAGTGGAGTGGAGTGGAGTGGAGTGGAATGCAGTGGAGTGGAGTGGAGTGGAGTGGAGTGGAGTGGAGTGGAGTGGAGTGGAGTGGAGTGGAGTGGAGTGGAGTGGAGTGGAGTGGAGTGGAATGGAATGCAGTGAAGTGGAGTGGAGAGGGGTGGAGTTTAGTGGAGTGGAGTGGAATGCTGTGGAGTGGAGAGGAGTGGAATGGAGTGGAGTGGAGTGGAGTGGAGTGGAGTGGAATGCTGTGGAGTGGAGAGGAGTGGAATGAAGTGGAGTGGAGTGGAGTGGAGTGGAGTGGAGAGGAGTGGAGTGGAGTGGAGTGGAATGCAGTGGAGTTGAGTGGAGTGGAGTGGAGTGGAGTGGAGTGGAATGCAGTGGAGTGGAGTGGAGAGGAGTGGAGTGGAGTGGAGTGGAGTGGAGTGGAGTGGAGTGGAGTGGAGTGGAGTTAAGTGGAGTGGAGTGGAGTGGAGTGGAGTGGAGTGGAGTGGAGTGGAATGCAGTGGAGTGGAGTGGAGTGGAGTGGAATGGAATGCAGTGAAGTGAAGTGGAGAGGGGTGGAGTTTAGTGGAGTGGAGTGGAACGCAGTGGAGTGGAGAGGAGTGGAATGCAGTGGAGTGGAGTGGAGTGGAGTGGAGTGGAGTGGAGTGGAGTGGAGTGGAGTGGAGTGGAGTGGAGTGGAGTGGAGTGGAGTGGAGTGGAATGGAATGCAGTGAAGTGGAGTGGAGAGGGTGGAGTTTAGTGGAGTGGAGTGGAATGCTGTGGAGTGGAGAGGAGTGGAATGAAGTAGAGTGGAGTGGAGTGGAGTGGAGTGGAGTGGAGTGGAGTGGAGTTGAGTGGAGTGGAGTGGAGTGGAATGCAGTGGAGTGGAGTGGAATGGAATGCAGTGATGTGGAGTGGAGAGGGGTGGAGTTTAGTGGAGTGGAGTGGAATGCAGTGGAGTGGAGAGGAGTGGAATGCAGTGGAGTGGAGTGGAGTGGAGTGGAGTGGAGTGGAGTGGAGTGAGTGGAGTGGAGTGGAGTGGAGTGGAGTGGAGTGGAGTGGAGTGGAGTGGAGTGGAGTGGAGTTGAGTTGAATGCAGTGGAGTGGAGTGGAGTGGAGTTTAGTTGAATGCAGTGGAGTGGAGTGGAGTGGAATGCAGTGGAGTGGAGTGGAGTGGAATGCAGTGGAGTGGAGTGGAGTGGAGTGGAGTGGAGTGGAGTGGAGTGGAGTGGAGTGGAGTGGAGTGGAGTGGAATGGAATGCAGTGAAGTGGAGTGGAGAGGGGTGGAGTTTAGTGGAGTGGAGTGGAATGCTGTGGAGTGGAGAGGAGTGGAATGAAGTGGAGTGGAGTGGAGTGGAGTGGAGTGGAGTGGAGTGGAGTGGAGTGGAGTGGAGTGGAATGGAATGCAGTGATGTGGAGTGGAGAGGGGTGGAGTTTAGTGGAGTGGAGTGGAATGCTGTGGAGTGGAGAGGAGTGGAATGCAGTGGAGTGGAGTGGAGTGGAGTGGAGTGGAGTGGAGTGGAGTGGAGTGGAGTGGAGTGGAGTGGAGTGGAGTGGAGTGGAGTGGAGTGGAGTGGAGTGGAGTGGAGTTGAGTTGAATGCAGTGGAGTGGAGTGGAGTGGAATGCAGTGGAGTGGAGTGGAGTGGAG